>NC_143481.1:28048345-28353400 GCF_027475165.1 Benincasa hispida | reverse complement strand
TGTTTGACAAAATGCCAAAACCAGGAGGTTAGTGTTTTGTTTTGTTTTGTTTTGCCCTAACCGTTATCTTGCTCACTGCTAAACTAAGTTTAATTTGTTGTTTGCGCTTAACTTGCGCGTATGCGCACCAAGTGTTTGACTAAATGCCAAAACGAGTAGGTTAGTGTTTTGTTTTGCCTGTATGACAAACCCCCACTACTAAATTAAATTTAAATCATGTCCGTCAAATTCAAAATATTCAATTTTATCTCATATTAATCTTTATATCTTCGACGGATGATTTTAGTTTTTATACTTTTAACTTTTATTTATTTTGATTTATGTATTTTTAACATGATCACTTTAGGAATGTACTTCAAAAGAATAATGATTTTGACCCTTCTTTAAGCAAATCATATACAAAAGGATTTTTTTTTACCCACTGAAAAAACTAATAAGAATTCATCTTTCTTTAGAAAAATATATATTTATCACATGATAGATTTTTATTAGAAAATTGATTGGGTTGCTCAAAGATAAGTGCAACTCAACAATCAAGTTTTTCTTTAAAAAAAACATAAGGCTAAATTATAAGTTTACTTCCTAAGTTCAAGCTTATGTCTAAGTGAGTGTTTGGGGCAAGGAGTGAAATATTGAGTTTCAAGGAGTTATGAAATTTAGAGGGTTGTGAACTCTTAGGCACCATTTGAGGCAAAGATTATCCTAAGACTATAATAACAAACTCTTGCTACAATAAATACATTTCAAAACCCCCAATTAACTACAGTGAACACTATTTTAAAACTCCATCTGCTACAATATTTACTATTTGCTACAGTTTTTATTATTTTACATTCATAATTTTTTTATTCTTTGCTACAGTATTTACTATATCATTCTCAAACTAAAATAATTTACATGTCAAACACATACTATTATAATCCAAATTAAAATAATCTACACCCCAAACACAAATTAGTATAACCCAAAGATAATAATCTAGGACGAAAATAATCAACTTCTTGCCCCAAGCATCCCTTTAGGGTTCACAACAGTATAAGGAGCCGATAAATTATAAAAATGATGCTTTTTTGTAGTGGGATGCACAAACTTCTTGGACCAAACAATAGAGTTCCCAATTTCTACTTCCCAATTCTTTGAGCCATAGACACCCTAAATAGGTCATTGAACTTATAATATTATGTGCAAAGTTCTATGACATATATTTTTTTTAAAAAAATTAAATGATATATTTTTATTTAAAGTCGAATTTTATGTCTAATAGGGTCATAAAGTTTCAATTTATTGTGTATTAGATTAGTGAGTTTTAAAAACTTCGAATAGGTAAATGTCATGTTAAACACAAAATTAAAATTTTATATACCTATGGAGACAAAATTGTAAATTTAGAAAACTTATTAGATATTTTGAATAATTCATGAACGGAATAAATACGAACTTGAAAGTGTGTATATCAACCTAAGCACGACTAGTTATGATATCAAACATATTCTTATAAAAGTTAAGACATTTGATTCAAATGATTTGCTCCATATTGTTGGAGTAGAAAAGAAACCGTGATTCATGCCACAGTAAT
Source organism: Benincasa hispida (assembly GCF_027475165.1). Lineage (NCBI taxonomy): Eukaryota > Viridiplantae > Streptophyta > Magnoliopsida > Cucurbitales > Cucurbitaceae > Benincasa > Benincasa hispida. Next base: position 28,351,824 of record NC_143481.1, on the reverse strand, counting down.
GAAGCCAAAATAAATAAAGCGATTACAATGATAATTTTTTGTTGTTTTTTTTTTTTGGTAAAGGGACTAATAGATGTTTTAAAAGTAAAGTGAGAATAAAAATTTGAAAATAAAGACATTAAAAATGAAATTTACATTCGAAATTGACCAACCATAATAGAACATAATTAAACCATATCAACTAACATCCCCTCCATAAAGTGTTATCTTATTATATTATTAGCAATGCATTGCGTGCATTACGTTGAATGGGTTCGATTAGACACTGAAACTCTGGTAGTTGATTGGTGTCTGTCTAATGTTTATTGCTATCCGAGCTGTATTTGGGCTGTTCCTTTTTCTAGTCCTACTCACTCTTTTGCCAGGGCTTGAATATGTCATTTGATTTTATTTAAGGGTTTGTTCATTTAAAGTAATAGGCATGCCGCATGCACAACTTTTTTTTTTTTTTTTTGGGGAGGGGGTAATGAATGCCCATTTATCAAACAACGTGTTTAAGTCCAATTAGGATGGATTTTATTTGTACAATATATATTTTTTCTAATTTTTTTCTCTTTCATGTGGACTTAATTTTAGATATTATTATATGACATGGGGAAGAAACGTTGTGGGAGCTGAACTCTTTATATGATGTAAACGGTGCTTTCTTAAAGGAAAAAAAATTGTAGAATTATTTGAAAATTTTCAAAAGATAAAAATGTTAAGGGGTGAGAGAGAAAGTGTTCTATGGATGATAGCCACCTATTTCATGTATCATAAAATATCATTTGAGTTTCTTGACAACAAAATAGTTGTCAAATAGTTGTCTCTAGAGATTAATGTTTGTTCAAATTCACCTTCTCATTATTTTATACAAAGTTTTACTTTTATATTTATTTGTGATGTGAATCGTAATAGTTAGAAACGAGGGAAAAATTAACAAATATAATTAGTGGTTTTGGGGTTCTGGTTCTAGGCTGAGTTTAATTTTAGTGAACAATTACTAAAGTGAAGTATTGACCTAACTTCCTTAATTAAATGAAATGGAAGCTGTCAGCTTTGCACATTTTCAATGAGCTACACCACATACAACTTAACAATAATTATTACATCCTCAGTTACCCCTCAACTTGTTAAAAAAACAAAAAAAACAGTTATGAGCGTTAATACACGCAATAAAATTGGCCATAAGTCGTGGGAAGATTTGGCGCCGGTTCGGGTTCGCTCTAGCTCCATAAACCTTGGAGCTGTTTCAGGTTTGAACCCTCCAAAAACACGTGTACTGGCTCCGTCGCCGACGTCCAAAGATCCCGCCGGCCAGTGAAATTCTCTCGGATGATGATATGAAAGTGCTGATTCAGAATGACTGAGATTGGAAGGGTAAACACAAGGACAAAGAGACCAAATAATGGAGATTAAATCTCTATTATAATTAAATAATTCGAAAAAAGGGGTTGAAAAAGAGAGAGAGAGAGAGAGAGAGAGAGAGAGAGAGAGGGGAAGTGGGGAAGAAGTGTTGTGTGTTTTCTTGTACTTTTTTCAAGTTGCAGGTTTTGGAGTATCGTGTCGGGAGGTCTTATTTTTTTACTATTATCTTTTTGGTAAAAAAATGAATTGATTTTTCAAAATACTTTGTTTCAATTTCAAACCTTCTCAAAGTGAGCTCTAGATCCCCTTGGGCTTGTGTATATAATCTATGCCTTTGCTTTCTCGTTGTTGAGTACAAAACCTTGTTTGCGGCGTTTGAGAGAAAACTAAGAAGAAACCTTGAACATTCTGAAATAGATTACTAATCTTCAGAGATCGCAAATGGGTATGTCCTCTTCTGTTTTTTTGCTATTTTGCTTGCCTTACCTTTACTCTGTTCTTCGATTTCTCTGTCTTATTTGGGGTTCTAGTCTTCTCTGGCTCTCTTGTTTGGGTTTCTTTTCACTATTCTGTTATCATAGATCTCTCTCTATGGTCGTAGCTTTTGAACCTGTTTTCCTATTGGCTTTCCAAAATTACCCAATCGTATGTTATTTGTTGGTCTAATTACCCTTTTTCTCTTATCACAGCAATCGAAATGAACTTTTCCAGTGATATTGATGATGAATATGTGAAGTTGATTAGAAGAATGAATCCACCCAGGTACATAATTTCCTTCATTTCTCTGAATGAATAAACATAACTTTCTTCCGTACAAAAAATAAGCTTTAAAGTTATTATCTTTTTTCAGGGTTGTAATTGACAATGATGCCTGTAAGGATGCTACTGTAATAAGGGTATGGTTTTTTGAACTCTGTTTCTTGTTTGGTGAAATCTATCATTTGGGTTAGTTGATACTCATTTCAACCATTTTGTCTCAGGTAGATAGCGCTAACAAACATGGGATTCTTCTTGAAGTCGTTCAAGTCCTTACTGATCTTAATCTTATCGTCACCAAAGCCTATATTTCTTGTGATGGTTGCTGGTTCATGGATGGTAAGTTTCTTTTCTTTTTCTCATTCTTCCTCTTATATGGAATCTCTCCCCCATCAAGATTTTCATTTGGTTTTGGCTTATTGAACAGTTTTTAACGTCACCGATCAAGATGGAAACAAAGTTACAGATGAAGGGGTTTTAGACTACATCAAAAGGGTATATGCCTGTTTCTATATTTCTGTTGTATCTTCCACGTGTTTCATTCAATTAATACAACTCGGTTTTGTTTTCTTCTTTTCAGTCGCTTGAATCGGATTCTTGTTTTGCACCTTCCATGAGATCTGTGGGTGTAAAACCATCTGTTGATTACACAGTAATTGAGCTTATTGGCAATGATAGACAAGGATTACTTTCTGAAGTCAGTGCTGTCCTCACTCACCTCAAATGCAACGTTGTGCACGCTGAGGTGTGGACTCACAACACACGTGCGGCCGCCGTTATGCACGTTACAGACGATGAAACTGGTTCTGCAATTACTGATCTTGAGAGGCTGTCTAGGATCAAGGGATTACTCAGTAACGTACTAAGGGGAAGCAATAACAGGTCCAATGGAGCTAAGACTGTTGTTTCTCATGGAGTCACTCACATTGAGAGAAGGCTTCATCAGATGATGTTTGCTGATAGGGATTATGAACTTCTCGATGAGGATGTCATGGAAGAAGAACAAAGACCAAATATCAAAGTTGTGAATTGGTGTGATATAGACTATTCTGTTGTTACCATTCGGAGCAAAGATCGACCGAAACTTCTTTTCGACACTGTTTGCACTTTGACAGACATGCAATATGTGGTTTTTCATGCCAATGTAGTTGCTGAAGGGACAGAAGCATATCAGGTAAAAATACAACCAAGAGATAATATGGATTGTTCTCTCTTTATTCTTGTGGTTTATCTTATCTTCTCTATTTTGAATTTGTAGGAATATTACATTAGACACATAGATGGATCTCCTGTTAAATCTGATGCAGAGAGACAAAGAGTAATTCAATGTCTTGAAGCTGCCATCAGAAGAAGAGTGTGTGAGGTGAGTGAAGGACTAAAATATCATATCCTTGAAACTAATGAATAGTTTTTTCAGCTTTGTTCAAATTGTTGATTTGTTTTTCCATCTTCTTTCAGGGGTTGAAGCTAGAGTTATGCACAACAGATAGAGTTGGGCTTCTTTCTGATGTTACCCGCATCTTTCGAGAGAACAGTCTGACTGTCACAAGAGCAGAGGTAACAACGAAAGCCGGTAAGGCGATTAACACGTTTTATGTCCGCGATCCATCGGGGTATCCAGTCGATTCGAAGACGATAGATTCGATCCGAGAATTGATCGGGCAAACAATACTGAAAGTGAAAGGAAGTAGTAGTCCTAAAGATCAAAAACAAGTTTCTCAGGATTCACCTACCAGGTTCCTATTTGGTGGTCTTTTTAGATCTAGATCTTTTGTTAATTTTGGGTTAATAAGGTCTTAATCATGAAGAAACATAGTGCTGCTACTCAAAACTGACTTTAAGCCTATCATGTAAATGACCTCACCATAAAATACAACTTAGGAACAAAAACATAGAGCAGCATCAGCTTGTATATATTCCTTGGGCACAAGAATTAGTGTCTTCTTTTAGCTTTTAGTTTTCTGATGTACCAAAAATCAAGGGGAGAAAAAAAATCTCAACTCCCACCCACACAACCCCCCCCCCCCCCAAAAAAAAAAAAAAAAAAAAGGTTAATTTTTATTAATTATGTTTGTTTATTTGGTTGGGGTAACATGGGTAGAATGAAGGGTTGACATTTATTTTGGATTTGAGCACAAATTTCTAGAAAATTTTCCAAGGTCGAGGAACCAACATGGAAGGATCTTGTTAATTATTATATGTATGTATATATATTTGGGTTAATTTTTTAAGAAGACTTTGAAATGAAAGTTAACGAACCTTGATATTTTCAATCCCTCCAATATGGAATGAGAATAGTGGTTTGAACTTTGAGTAGTTTTTGATTGATACTTATTAAACAAAGTCTAGATACTTTGATGATGGGTGGTGGCCTTTTTAACATCACTTTCAGATCAAGACATACACCTACTATATGAGTTGTGTTATAACTAATAACAATTGCTAGGTAGATTTTTTAGAATTTTCCATAAAATGACATCAAAAAGAGGGGAAAAAAGAAAAGAAAAAAAGAACATTAAGCGAGGTGGTTTTGATCAAGACTTCTAAAAGGTAGTCACATGACGTTTATGCAAATCTATGTCTTAGATCTAAATATGATGTATCCAAAAAAAATTGAGATATATTTATTCTAGAGATTTTTTTTAACGAAAATAAAAATATTAATTTATATCTTTAAACTTGTAAATCAACTTAAACTAAGATTTTCGTTTTAAAATTGTTGATTGTGCAATTTTGTAAATCTCTTTTAAATGCATGGATTAATGTAAATATTAGAGGAAAAATGTTAGAATAATGCGTGTAGTAGAAGATTTTATTAAGAGTAATACTTGCATGTAGTATAAGTGGCAACCTCATCAAATTATATAGAAAAAAGTAAATACAATTTTTTTCTTTTTTAAAAAAAGGGTAAAAAAATGATTTGTTCTATGGTAAATAATGATTTGACTATTGGGTGAGTTGCTCAAAGATGGTACAACGTAAGATGTATTAAAATATTTTTCTTCATTAATATGGACAGTTTTGTGTAGTCTTTTATCTTCATTCTTCTATTTTTCTTTTCTTATTTAGGATGAATAACTATATAATTTTTCTTACTAATTTAGTAGGATTTTGGTAAAAGAATAATGTTATTTAGGCAGATTTGAGTTGGTTTTAAATAGAATCTAAATGAAAATAGTTATTATGTCGCTCGAGTAGAGGAATGGTACACAAATGCACTACGACATATGAACGAAAGTGACCTTGAGGATATGATAGTATGGTTTGGTAGCTCAATCATAGGAATTCTAGAGTTCATCGTATTTTGCTTGGAGCAATCTTATATGACTTTCACAACCCATTTACGTATAGACAAAATTTTCTTCCCAAAAATGATCTATCCAAAAAAGATCGGAGATGGTTGATTAAAAATAGGGAATTGCTTTACGTGGTCATGTTCACTTGAAAGAATTGAGACAATTGGGGATTTCCTAATACGTTTTTTGCCATAAATTCCAAGGCTTTTTGCCAAAGTTCGTTTGAATCTTTAGCTGTAAAAAAGGGGAATGGGAAAAAGCATGGTTATGGGAAGAAAGCTCAAAGAAGAACACTTTTATTTGTGGAAAGGTTCTGAGAATATAAAGAAGCTTTATGTATTAAAAATTCATTCTTTAGTTCAAAGAGTTCAAACTCCACAAGGCAAGTAATTGAGAGATGAATCCCATCTTGAAGATCACATTATCACCTAAATCAATAAAATAATAATTCATTGTGTGTTGATAAAAATTATTATGGATCGATTATAATTTTAGTTCTTATATGACAACTTATACCAAATTCATTTATGTATACATTTTTTTTTTTTAAATTACAACTTTAGTCTTTGAACTTTATAGTTATGTCAATTATTAAGATCCCTTTTGATAGTCATTTGTTTTTTTTTTCTTTAAATTTTTGAAAATTAAACCTATTTCAAAAATTTGACTTCCCCCCCCCCCCCCCAAAATTTGACTTGGTTTTTTAAACCATTGGTAATAGATAACAAAAGAAGAAATTTAGAGGTGGAAGTAGTGTCTAAAGGCTTAATTTTCCAAAAAAAAAAAACCAAACGGGCCTAAGTTACATAAGTTTAAAAAGTCTCTAATAAGTTCCTGTACTTTCAATTTTGTATTTAACAAGTCCACAAATTTTAAAAAACATCCATAAGTTCCTAAACTTTTGATTTACGTCTAGTAAATCTTTAAGTTAATACAATCTTTGAACTTTCAAAATAATAATAATAATAAATTTATTTAACACTTAATCTAAAGTTTAATATCTTATTGGATACAAATTCAATTTTATGTCTAATATAGATTTATTAATTTCTAAAAAATGTTGAATATGATAATGAACGATTAAATACAAAATTGAAATTTCACTGATCTAATTGATATTCTTAAAATTTAAAGGTCTATTAGACACAAAACTAAAATTTCAAGGACTTATTAGATACTTATAAAGCTTAGAGATCTATTTGTCTATAGACACAAAATTTTAAGAATATCAAATTGACATTTTCTTAAAATATTATATTGAGCATTCAATTAATTTTTGGATGATTAATGTATGTTTAGAAGTGATTTTGTAATAGTTATCATTTATAAATATACCTCTAAAATTGGGTCTCGAGTTTAGGTTAGTGTTAATTTCTAACTCTTTATTGCCAATCAAAATAGAGAAAAAGGAAAATGATCTACAATATATAGAGAAAAAGTGAAGGCATAATTATGAACTTTTGTAAAAGAGTTTAAAGATTTGTGTTGAGAAAATGTAGATCTCAACTCATTTACCCGTGATCGAGTTAGAAATGTCTTTAAATAATGCAATATAGCTTAATTGGTAAGACATATATTTTCAACTAAAGGTTAAAGATCTAAATTCTTGATTCCATATTGTTGAACTATATATATATAAACCCTATACCTTTTATATATATATATATATATATATATATATATATATATATATATATATATTCGATAAATATAAGTAATAATATCTAGTATGTCAATACAAAGCCTTTCTAAGTATAACATTCAAGTGTAAAATGTTGTATGTTTACACATTAAAAAAAAATAAATAAAAACTCATTATATCAAAATACAATATGAATGAAAATCCTAAAATTTTAAAATATAATGATAAAAATGACATTTTAGCTTAACAATAATTAACATGCATTACCTCCTTTCAAATTGAAGTTTTACCCTTTGTCATATATTGTAATTGACACAATAAGTGTGAAAATTGCAATGCATTGAATCTAGTCTTAATATTAATGGAAAATGTTTGAAAAATAAGATATATGCTAAATTACAAGTTTAATCCATGAATTTTAATGGTTGTGTCTAATTGGTTCATAAACTTTTTTTTTAAAAAAATCTAATAACTCTAAACATTTAACTTTGCGTCTAATAGTTCATTGGCATTCAACATTATTTTTTTTAAATTAATGAATTTATTCAACATAAAATTCAATTTGTGTCTAATAGAACAATTAAGACCTCGTTTGATAACGATTTGTATTTTTTTGGAAAAAAAAATATTAAGTAATAAGCACTACTTCACCAATTGATTTCTTTGTTTTGTTATCTAGCATTTATGAGTGTTTTAAAAAACCAAACTAAGTTTTGAAAACTAAAAATGAGTAGGCTTTAGAAATTTGTTTTTGTTTTTGAAAGCTGGCTAAAAATTCAAATTATTTAAGGAAGATAAAATTCTTGCTATAGAAGTTGTAGTAATTAAGACAAATCTTCAAAATCCTAAAACTAAATGATTATCAAATGGAGTCTAAACTTTTAATTTTGTGTTTAATATGTTGATATTTTTTTAAAAATTGAATAGGTCAATAACTTATTAGACACAAAAAAAAAAAAAGTTGAAGAATTATTACATACAAAATGGAGAGTTTAGTAGGATTATTTAGTAGACAATCTAAAGACATAAAATTGAAAATCAATGGTTCAATAAAAATAGAGTTGTATTTATATTCTTCATATATGTGGTTGATATTAGATTCATAAATTGGATCTCATTTAAAATAATTAGTCAAGAAACACCTACAATGCATGTGAAATCTTGAAATTTAAATTTAATTATGTAAAATGTAGTAGGCCTTACCATGAAACAAATAAATATTTATGTAGTTTTGTTTTAATTTCCATATTTTTTTTTGTAAAGTAAAACATTAAACTATTTTTTCCATTTACAAAATTATAATTTTGACATTTAAGTAAATATTTGTGGTCTAAAAAAACCATATTTTTATTACCTTAAAACTTTTCATAAATCCTCCCGTCAAAATATTTTTCATTGTTTATGATTTTATAGGGCAATAACAAATTTTCTAATATCAACTAGAATTTTCAACAAACACAATATATCTAAAAGTTAATAAAATTGGAAAGTTTATTTATTTTGGTAATTTAAAGAGAATTTAAAAAGTTCATTTATATGCATAATAGTTCTAGAAAATACGAAATGCAAAAGATGAATGGTTGATATGCTTTTTGAATTTAAAGTTAAGAAGATTAGATTTTTTTTTTTTTTTTTTTTTTTTTTTACCAATTATCTCCTTAATTATCTCGACTTCTCTATGTACCCTTCTTCTTCACTTATCTTCTCAAACTCTATTTATATCTATAGCCATAAATAAATTCCGTACTATTTTAAGATTATTGAGATGGAGGAGGAAGATAGATAAATGGTTGATTGTAAACTAAGAAATATTATTAAATTAATTTTTAAACTCCCTACTTTTATCAATTTCTCCATCCATTTTTCACTATTGCTGAATTTTCTCAATTTTCTCTTTGCATCTCCCACTCCCTTATCAAAGAAAAATGTAGGATCATTGGTTTCTATTATTTTGAATAGATTTACATATATATTATATTATATAGACGTAAAGAAAAAACGATTGTTCAATAAAAATATTTAATCTAAAAAAACAATCTTATTAAAAATCTACATTTTCCATAAATAAAAATCAATCAAATCAATCTTCCAACCTAATCTTTAGAACACAATTTGAAGCCATTTGTTCACCATGCACTTCTACCAAAAAAAAAAAAAAAAAAAAAAAAACAAACCAACACAAATCCAAAATTACCTTTTAAACAAACTCCGTTTTCCATCATTTATTTCGGTAAAAGCAGTCAAATTGAAACCCCAACCTCGATTTCAAGTTATTTGTTCACCATTTCTTTCTACAAAAGAAAAAAAAAAACTACACAAATCCAAAATCACATTTAAGCAAACTTCCTTTTCCATCATTTACTTCTTTAAAATCAATTAAATCAAAAGCCCAACCTAACCTAATCTTTAGAACACGATTTGAAGTGATTGTTTACCATTTACTTATGCAAAAAAAGAAAAAAAAATCCATGAAGTTCCTCAATTCAAACAAATTTTCCAAATTGAAAATAAATTAAAATTTTCCTTTTTAAGCAAACTTAATTCTATAAAATTTGACCACTTCTCATAAGAATTGTAGGCACCTACGACTATCAAAATACCTTGGAATGAATATGAAAAACTAAAATTGCAATATAAATATGAAACTAAGTTAAACGACCACTAATCTTTCAGAAATCTTAAACATTATTCCTGGGATCCAACAATTCTTAATGAAGAAATCATTAAGAAAACAATCTAATTTCATGAAACTTCTTAGTCAGAAAAAGTTATCATCATGTTGAAACATCCTTTATACTTAAAAGGTTTTAAAACAAAGGGACATGAGATTATCTAGAAAAACAGTCATGTGAAGAGTGAAGAGAAAAAAATAAAAACAAGAGAAAAGGGTAAAATGAAAACTCTAAAAGGAAGTAAGCACAAAATGGGGAGTCAAAGATTCTCCCTATTTTGTCCTTTTAATATAAAAGAGATGGTGACATTTTGATAAAATACAAGATCGCATAAAACTAATTGTAGTTACCCAATAGATTGAATATAAATTCTTATTAATTAATTTATAAACATGTTTTGAATAGTTATTATTATTTTACAATATCATATATTATATACAATATATATCATTACACATATATTTTTATTTTATAAAAATAATTAAACTTATGACATGAAATACTATATTTATTAAAGTTTTTATTTTTTTTAAAAAAAAAAAAAGTATAAAATTGAATTTCAAAATTTGAAAACTGAAAATCCATTTAAAGAAATTTACTCATTGGCAAAAAAAGCACAAGGAGAAGCAGAAAAAACGTCAATCCCATTTTGGATGTTGGGATGGGCGTTGGGGACATTTTGTCGACGCCACAAGTCGCATCGAAAGATTCCGACGCCAATATTGTCGATGCTTTAAACCATCTATGCCCACCCATAGACTCCCATTGACAATAGAATTTTTATCCCGACGCCACTTTAGATGGGCGTTTGCACAAACCTCCTATCCCGACGCCACGCGTTGCGATAGGTGGACTCAATTCGGCCCTACGAAAAGGCTATCCCGATGTCTTAAAAACAAGCATTGGGATAGCAATCCTATGCCGATGCTTTATGTAGACGTCGGGGAATATCCTTTTAAAATCTAAGTCAAAGTCAAACAGGATTGAAATGTTCTTATGTAAATGTTATATCTGTTAAACTTAAGTTTTCTTTTCTTTTTTCTTTTTTTTAATCAAGATTCATGTTTTTGTTATTTTTAGTTCATATATGTCTATTTCATTTTGGAACAATATAAGTTGTAAGGATATTTATGACTGTTTAAATGAAATTCATTTGTTGTTTTTGTTTTCAAATATTTTGCTTCACACAAACTATTAGGATATTTAGCTACAATTGAAGCTAAGAAAAATAGTGTTTCTAAAAAATAAAGTCAATGCTGACGCTACATATTTGTAGGTAAAAGTCATCTATCTCGACGCTATATGTAAGTGTTGGCAAAAGATCAACCTCTATAAAACAACATATCTCGATGCATACAAATGTATGCATTGGGAAAACATCTTACCGATGCATAGAAATGTCATCGGTGTAGGTCTATGCCAACGCCATGCATTCGGTATCAGCAACTCTATGAACTTAAATGGTGTAAATATAGACAGTCTATGTCGACGCTAACGAAAAAAACCTACCCAACGACTTTTACCGACTTTTGAGAAGCGTCGGCAGGGCCTTTTGTCGATGCTTTTCAAGGTTATCCCGACGCTTTGTGGCGTTGGTCAAAGATCATTATAGTGAGAGGATGTGTTTTACGGTACTAAAAACAGGTGTTGAGAGAGTCCATTTCTTTCGATGCCAAGAAATAGTGTTGGCATATCCCCTATGTCAAAGTCCCATGCATGTGGTGTCGAAAAAACCCTTGATTTTCCTTTTTAGAATATATCGTCGGGAGAGGTTCTGATGACACCAATTGAGGTCAGCAATTTTTCTTTGTCAATTTAAATTTATTTATTTTTGCACTCCAAATTATTAGATCTCAAATCTATTATTAGAATTCAAACTTTGTTAATACTTTAAATTTGTACTTTAAACTCTTGTACCAAATTCATAATATCTAATTTCATTCCAATATAATTTTTATATCAAACTACAAAGAGCCAAAGTACAAAGAAATTAAAAACAATATGAAACTTTGTTTATAAAGTTAAATAAACTTATGGCATAACAACTACGAAAACAGCACACGTGTGTACTCATACATATGCATCTTAGATCTGTCTCAACAAAACTTTCCTTGCATATCTTTACAAAGAAACTCAATTAGTTTAAAAACTAACCAGTTGATTTAAAATTATAGAACAAATAAGCATATAAAAAACTAAAGTAATTAACTCTATATAAATATAAGAATTAGATGTATACAATTTTATTTTGAAAATATAAAACTCAACATGAAAACTTTTAAACGAATAAGTTTAAGTATCCCGTCACTCCCACATCATTATAAACAATTTTAACTAAAGCTTAGACTCAAAGTTAGTATCATTAAAACTAAAAATTACCAAAATAATCCCATGATCCACCCTTGGGCTAGTCTCAAGCTTACAAACATAAATAACTTCACTAATATTTAAATTTAGACATCAAACTTTAGAACGAAACTATTCCCTCATCCACCCTTTACATTAATCTCAAGCTTATAAATATAATAATGAATCCATAACTAAAACCAAAACTAAAACTTTTAAGAGTATTATAAATAAAAATGATCAAAATTCAAAACTAACTCTCGAGCTTGAGTTAACAATAATGAAACATGAAATATAAAACGATTGTTTTTGAATTTGCACTACTCAATCACAAAATTTGAAAACAATTTAACAAAACACATGTCTCAAACGCATATTTGTTCAATAACTCCAAAAATATGAAAAACATTTTGGATTATCTATCAAACAACTCCTAATAAATTTATCGAAAAATAGTTAAAAAAAATTTGAAGACTTATTTGATACAAAATCAAAATTTCAAATTATAATAAGATACTAAATTTATAATTTAATATAAGATGATATACTATGATATGTATGTAAATATGTGTTTATAATATATATATTTAATAGGCAACGGCGCAAAATAAAGACAATAATTATGGGGAAATCATGAAACATGGAAACTCTAAAGCAAAGTAAGCCATGTGCTTCCTGCAGTTTCTTCTCACTGAAAACGATGCGTTTCACTTTTCTTATTTTTCTTATTTTATTTTTTGGGGTTAGGGAAATAAATAAATAAAATATAAAAACTTCTCTGTAAATGTATGCATTTGCGTGCTATGATTCTTGTCTCACATGGAGAATCCAATTTTTGGGCAGCTCTTTATTCAGCAACATCACATGATATACAAATAATTCCCTTCGTATCATCTAAAAGATGTCGATTTTTTTACATTTTTATGAGTTGATATTGACATAAAGGATGAATCGATATTTTCATTGTATTGTAGAAAAATTTATGAAATATGAAAAATAAACAATAAAATGTTACTAATGTAAATATAATATAGATAATAAATATGTTAATTTGTTTAAAAATCATAAAATATTTATTTAATAATTTAAAATTATTATTTTTTTTATAATTTTTCCAAAAATATCAATTGAAATTGTTTGTACGAGATTTCAAGAGAAATTTATTTTGTGGAACTGAAACTTTGTATTTGTATTAATTCTGTGGAAAGTGAATACAATCTTTAATACATAGTATTTTGATGCTTTCAAAATAAATTATAATCTTTAAGCTGATTGATCTTCGGCCTTAGGGCTTGTTGACCTTTTTGGGTGATCGGTCTTTGGGCCTGTTGATCTTCTTGAATGATCGGTCTTTGGGCTTGTTGATCATCTTGGATGATCGACCTTTGGACTTGATGATCTTCTTAGACGATCGGCCTTTGGGCTTGATGATCTTCTTGGACGATCGGCCTTTGAGCTTGATGATCTTCTTGGATGATCGGCCTTTGGGCATCTTCTTGGACGATCGGTCTTTAGGCTTGTTGATCTTCTTGGACGATCGACCTTTAGACTTGTTGATCTTCTTGGACGATCGCCCTTTAGTCTTGTTGATCTTCTTGAAGGATTAGTGTTTGCATGAGGCTTTCGGAGAAACTTGTTTCGTGAGTTGAACTTGAGTTGGTGTTGATGTTGAGGTTGATTTGATGTGATGTGGATCTCAAGTACTTGATCCTTTGATTCTCTCTCGGTTGGGTGGATGTGCTTGACTTGAAGAAAAAAAGTACCGTTCTTGAAGTAGAAGTCTTGGAAGAGTGTTTAGACACAAGGGTCTTCTGTCTTTTAGAAGTGCAGCTTCAGGAGTCTTCTACTTGATGATGAATTCTCTCTGGGCTCTCTAAATGTAGAATTACTTGTACTTCAGTATATCTTCAAAAAAGTTCAGTCATCAAAGGACTTCAGTCTTCAGAATGCTTGTATCTCCAAAGAACACCTCTCCAGATGAGGAGAGCTTATCTATTTATAGAGTTCGCAGGTGGGCTTGGACTTGGTTGATCCATGGGCCTGGCCTTGGGCCCAATTAATCAGATTTAAGTTTGATTTGACATTTGCATCAAATTCAACCTATTTTTGGGTTTAGTTGGACTTTGACCCAAATAATAATATCAAATTAGGCCAAATTAATTTATCTCAGGTCATGATAAAAACACGTGGCATCATCGAAATTTGTCTTCAACTTCAATTCAGGACATATGTCAACTCCTAATTGAGCCCAAATTTAATAATTTAGAATTTCGTCATTAATTTAGTAAATGACGTGGCAACTTGTGATTGGTCCAAAATTCTTATTCAACAAATGCCTCTTTCGAGATTTATGCACATATATGGGTGGATAAATCTCGAAAAAGATAAAGTTGGAATCAAAATCCAAATATATTTGTTCTTGAATTTGACCTCAATGGATGAGTCAGTCAAACTATGAATTTAGTACATAAGTTTAACTTGAATTTGGGATAAAATTTGGAATATCGCCAAGTTTACAAAAAAATTTCAGATTTGTCCCAATTTAATTTGATTTGGATTTAAGATACAATTTGGGATATGCTCAGATTTTAATAAAAGATCAATTGAGATTTTTTCTTATTCACAATTTATTTCGATTGAAGATTAAAAAAAAAAAAAAAAAAACTCAAGGCTAGACAACTTGAATTTGGAATAAAATTTGGACTATGGCCAAATTTTAATTTGATATTTTATCCAATTTAATTTGGATTTAAGATAAAATTAGGGATATGCCTAAATTTCAATAAAAGATCAATTGAGATTTTTTTTTCTATTGAGTACTTGAATTGGAATATGGCCAAACTTTAATTTGATATGAATATTAGATCTTTGCCAATTTGGAAATAGAGATAGAATCTAAATTTGGATGAATTTGATATAAAATTTGGAGGATGCCCAAATTTTAATTTAAAACTTTATACTTAATAATTTGGTGAGGATAAAAGTATGGTGATTTGGTGATTTTAGATTTGGGATAAATTTTGGAATATGGTCAAATTTTAATTTGTGATTTTATCCACAATTTAAATTTTATTTTGAATAAAATTTGGAATATGTCCAAATCTTAGTTGAAGATAAATTTGAGGACAAAATCTAATAAAATTAAATTAAATAGGAAATTTGTTTAATTTAATTTAAAATTAGAATAGAATCAAATTAGTAAATCTAATAAAAAAATCTAATATTTTAAATCAAATCTTTTATTTGATTTGGATTTCCTAATTTGTTATGGAACATTGGAACCTCTAGGACCCCAAACCCCTCCATTGTCCTCATCCCCTCATCTTCTTCTAATCTTTCCTTTCTTTCCTTTTCCTCTTTTCTTCCAACGTGAAACCGCACTTGACTTTCGAAGATGAAACGAAGCCATTCCAGACTTGTGGAGATGAAGCGAAGCCACACCAGACTTGTGGAGATGAAGCAAAGCGATACCAAACTTATGAAGATGAAGCGAGCCACGTCAGACTTTGGAGATAAAGTGAAATTGCGCCAACATTTTGGAGATGAAGCGAAGCCATGCCATGACTTTGAAGATGAAGCGAACCACACCGAACTTTGGAGATGAAGTGAAGCTGCGTCATGATTTTATAGACCGAGTCATTGAAGATGGAGCCGAACCATGCACACTAACCATGAACTTGAAGATGAAGCGGAGCCATGCACACCGACCTTGAGATTGAAGATGGAGTGGAGCCATGCACATCGACCTTGAACTTGAGGACGGAGCGGAGCCATGCACATCGATCTTGAACTTGAAGATGGAAGTGGGGCCATGCACGCCAATCTTGAACTTGAAGATGGAGCAGCATCGATGGAGAAGCATCGACGAGACCTTCACATTTGAGTTTAACAAAGCATCGACAAATCCTCCGCATTTGAGTTTGATGAAGCATTGACAAATCCTCTGCACTTGAGCTTGAAGAATCGGTGAACCCTCCGCATTTGAGCTTGAAGCATCGACAAATCCTCTACACTTGAGTTTGACGAAGCATCGATGAATCTTCACATTGAGCTCAACTTCGTGACTTTGAGCATGAAGATGGCATTGTAAAGCCTCCAGACTTGAGCATTCGACGAAGCCTCTGAACTTAAAGATGGAGGAACATCCAAGTTTGATTTTAAAGAGGAAGCGAAGCGCATTCCAAGTGTGTGTCTTTTATTTGCTGTGTTAGCTCCTTACGAGGGATGAACATCTTCAATCTGGAGTGTCATTTTTTTACGGGGATGATTAACATCAATCTTGTAGTATCATACTTAGGTGGTTGTGGTACCTTTTTTGATGAACTAAACTTAAATTTCTTAAGTTTCCTTGTACCCTTAAAGAAAGGGATCAAATCATGACGTAGTTCAAGGTTTTTTTTTTTTTTTTTTTATTTAAAAAAAAAAACTGAACTGAACTTGAAGTTTCTTTCAAGCTGCCTACATACCTTTCATAATGATAGGGATCAAGTCATAATGTAGTTCAAAAAGTTTTTTTTATGCGCGACTGAACTTAAATTTCTCTAAGTTGCCTACGTACCCTTTATAATGACAGGGATCAAGTCGTAACGTAGTTCGTACAAAGATTTTTTCTTTTTGGGAAGGGGGTCGTTCACATTTTAAGCTCATGCGGGCCAGGAGCATCATGCAGTTTAGGCTCTTGCGATGAGGAGCTTTTTCATTTAAACTTCAGAAGCAATTATTTCATCATGGTTTTGATCATCCTCTTCATTTGTAGGATTCATTAATATGATGAGTTTTTGGTTCACTATCAAGAAATCTTCTGTACTTATGTCAACAAAAAATTTCCTCTTTATGCATAAAGGGACATGATTGTGAATCTTTTCATCGTTGTTTTCTTCATGGAATGACGTTGGCTTCAAAATTTTCATCCTTCCTTTACGTTGATTGCTTGTTGTCTTGAGACGATCAAAAACATATGCTGAAGGTTGATCTTTCTTTGATGTGGATATACTTAGCCTTTCGAAGGCTGAAGTTCGAGCAGAAGTAGTCGTTGGACATTGGTCTTCTTCTCCTACTGTGGCCATACTTAATCTTTGAAAGACTGAAGATCGAGCACTTAAAGGCTTAATACGATCGAAGACATAAGTTCTTTGCTTCATTTCTTCTGAGTTGTTGACTTCTTCGACAAATATATGATTATTGTCGCTTCCACTATGCCGATAGTATGACATGCAATAACTTATGTTACTTTCTCTGGATGATTATTGAAAAAGCTTATTGGGAGAAATTCTGCTGAAGTTGTCGACTGTCGGAATTGAGGAAAGTTCTTGTCTTTTTTCTTAGCAGGCTTAGGCTTCCGTGTCATATTTTTGCCTTTTCTTTTTATGAGTCTTGTTCCTTCTTCCGTAGCTTCGATAGGAACACGACTCTTTTTGGGTGGAGTTTGGCTGTCTTCTTTTTCGATGAGTCATAACTATCCACCCTTCATTGTCATCTCCAACGAGCTCATCTTTCTTTTTGGAATTTTCTGTTTGAATCTCTTGCTGAAACCAAACGACTATAGGCTCGAAGGCTCTAAACTAGATCAAGCTTTGTCTTTGAGCATGGGACACATACAGTGTTGGAACACTTGAAGTTGTCGCTGCTGTAACGTGATTTGTCTGAGCTATTTCATCCATATCTAACTCAATCTTCTTTTCACGAGTCAACTTTAGAATTCGTTCCTTCAGCACGAAGCACCTTTCAACTGGGTGACTAGTGACCAGATGATACTTGCAGTAGTTAGGATTATCTACTTTTCCTGCTTGTTCCGGCCGCTTGCATTCCAACAGCTGAATAAGTTGCTTCTTTAGCAGTTGCTCCAACATATCTGCCACATCAGAGTTAGGAAATGGATAAACCTTCTCTTGCCTTTATTTAAGAGTTGGACGGCGCTTCTCGCCCTCATTGTGCCTTATTTCAAATTTGATTTGTTTTCCTTTGGAGGAAAATTTCAGCGGGGTCACATGAACGACCATAGATTCTTTTGTGGCACTATCCACAATCTTTTCAGTGCCCTTGGCTTCATTCTTGTATTTTCTAACTTCAGGGACTAGGAAATCTTTAGTTCCCTTATTGGCAATGCTCAGCTCTATATCATGAGCGCGTGTTTCTAGCTCTTCAAACATATGAGGTTTTATCCCTTGTAGGATGTAGAGAAGCTCCCAGTGCATGCCTTGAGTGCACATCTTGTTGGGTTTTATGTCCTAAAACTTGTGTTATGTAAACAATGGAACTTATCAATAAAGGTGTTATTGAATAGATCTATTGCTTGAATAGAAATCCAATAAATATAAAAGTCCATTGACTATTGGATGAGTACTTGAACTTTATGTGGAGACATAAAGGTGGATCAAGTTCGAGTAAATAGTCAAAATGATCTATAGTACATGGATAAGGTTGGGTACCTTATTCTAGTAACACTATTGGATACGGCCTGCTCTGTAGTTGTTACAAGGAGTTGTAAAATACTACAAATAAAGTGATCCTAATTCGTTCATGTTGGACATGAGGAGTGAGGGTGTCCTTGTGCAAAAGAGTTCGTACAAGATCGGACCACGAAATGAGTCACTTTTACTTTATAACGCTATTTACTGTTTAAGACTGACTATTTCAAAGCGGTCACCTAGGTAACTTGACCTTAATCCTGAGCTAACTATGAACTCTTGTTTATCTGGGATTGCCCTTAGATTTGCATAGGTGAGGGTTGGCTCAACAGCACAAGCTCAATATGACTGCCATTTCAGAGGTAATACTGGATAGATAGCTGGGGTCATAGGGTGCAAGAGGAAATTCACTCCTACCCGCTTTAGGGATAGTAAAGAGGTTGTTCCCTTAAGTGCTGATTCTGGGGCTTGAACAAGGGATCCCGCCCTCTCATGAGAGGGACTCGGTTTTGTGATTGGATTACAAAACAATTGTTCATTAGGGGATCAGTAGGGACTTAAGAAAAAAGAGGTAATTTCGGGGGTAAAACAGAGATTTGACCCAACCGTTATTACGAACAACATGTAAAGGATTAACTTACTAATCATGGTCATATCGAGTGGACATAATATATCTACAGTGAGGGAAATTCAACTATGGTCTTTAGTGGAGTGACTTATTAGTTAATGAATGGGGGTTAGATCGGTCTAATGAGTTTAGTCGGTAAATCTCGGATCGTTTGAGCCAATGATCTGTAGGTCCATGAGGTCCCCCTACTAGCTCAAAAATAAATTAGCTCTAAAGTATCATGATAAATTAATTTGAAACGTTCAAATTAGAATCAAACGGAATTGGAGAAAATATATTTAAATATGATTTAAATATATGAAGATGAATTTATGTAAAAATTAATTTAATATTAGATATTAAATTAATTAAAATTATTAAAATTGTTTAAACAATTATTCATTAATTTTATTGAAAAATTAATTTTTGAAATTAATTTTTAAAATTAATAAATTTTGATTTTAGAAATAAAATATGATTTTAAAATCAAAATAAATTTTGGAAATTGAAAATTACACAACTTGAAAATGAGGTTTTCAAAATTCATCTTCAAGTAGCTTACAAGGAACCCACTTCCTCCTTTGGTTTACTTCAAGCATGAACTGCATCCCATGCAGCACATCTCTTTGCATGATAGTTTGCAATATATTGAAGAGATTGGAGTGAAGAAAGAGAAGAGCACCGACTAAATTTTTGCTGAAAAATTCGGATGAAGAAGGTGTTCTTCAATGGGTTGGTTCAGTGAGTTTTCTCCATATTCCCTTTGATTCCAGCTTATTTTGAGTCCCACAACTCAATCTAGAGTACCAAAAGGATAGTAGGGAAGATCTTGTGGTGGTCTACACAAGGATTCAGAGGATTTTGCAGCTGGAAATGGAGATTTCGTTGGTTCAGCCAAGGTATGTTCATGAAACCCATTATACTTTGTTTTTAGCATGTTTCTTTTCAAATAAAATTAATGAATTAGAATGCTTATGGATCCTAATTTCTTCTACTGTGTGATGGTGTCCATCCAACAATTGGTATCAGAGCATCTTATAAGCATTCAGTTCGGATTAATTCTGGTTAGGTGGGTGTTTTGTATGAAAATATGAAACTGCTGTAATGATATGGTTTTCTGAGATTGACCTTTAATTTCTCTTTGATTTCCCATTTAAATTTGTAATTGGCTCTTGTTTGATGAGCTTTAATGTCTTCCCAAGAGTCTGCAATTTATTTGGAGTCATTAGAGTTGAAATTAAGTTGTAATTCGAAGAAATAAGCGAAAGGGTTGAGTTGTAGATTCCAGACGATCAGCCTTTGTTCATATCGACGTTGAGCTTCAGTTTCTAAACGATCATTTAGCTTCATACGTTAGACAATATGAAGGAAAAGCTAAACAATTGTTTAGCTTTAGGCGTTAATCGTTTAGGTTTTATGCGCTAGACGATCATCTACCTCAGGAGCTAAACGATGCGTTGTTTTGCTATGCGATGGCACTACACGATCGTGTAGCTTCGGATGGGAGTTAAGCGATGCGACGAAGAGCTATGCGATGGCACCGAGCGACTGCACACGATCGTTTACATTTGTTCGGGAGTTAATCGATGCGGCGAAGAGCTATGTGATGGCACTGAGCAATCGCTTACACGATCGTTTACCTATGAGCGACAGCTGAGCGATGCATCGATTGCTATGCGATAGCACTAGACGATTGCTTACCTCGGGTGCGTGCTAAACGATCAAGATGTGGTGCTAAACAATGGAACTATGCGATAGTGTTTGACATTAAGAGATCGTGTAGCATCCTCTAATGCTAGATGATGACACTATACGATAGAAGGCGAACACTATACGATCGTGTAACTTTGTTAAACGATAGGCATTGGTTGTTAAACGATCAAGCAAGCGTTAAACTATCAAGCCCATTGCATGACGATGGTCATCAATGCTAAACGATCTAACTTAGCGAGAGCAAGAGAAGCTGGTTCGACCGGTTTTCTTGAGGTTTAGTTCGGTTCAGCTACAAATGGTTTGTGGTTGGTCCAGTTTAGTCTCTGCTGGTCCGGTTCAGATGGTTGGGGTCCAGTTCAAGCGGTTTGGGAGCAGTTCGAGCGGTGTTGAAGTTGTTTTTGTAATAGTTAGGCTTTTATTTGCTTGTTTTTGCCAAAACTAAAACCATATCAGTACGTGTTTAATTATTTATGCATTGGATGTATGTTATAATTAAATAAATCTTGTATGTGCATATAGTATGCCATTTAGATTTAAAATCCCACCATAGGAAGCATGCAACATGCATTGAAAGTATGTTATAATTTGTTATAATATAGAGTATGCATGTTAGGGCTTCTTGTATTTAATATTAGATATTGAATGTTTGTATGTTGTGGATGTTTAGCATGTCTAAAGTTTTATAAGCTGTTATAAAATTGGGTTAGACATTTAAAATCCATAACGAAGAATAGCTGCATGCTCATGTAGGTTACTACTTGTTTAGTTAGTTAAAATAGGTTGTTAAACTTGTAAAACTAAGGTTACAAACTCAACTGGTATATAATCCTGTCGAAGGTTGGGGGTATTTAAGTTGACGGTCTACAGAACACCTCTTACCTGGGGATTATGGCGGAATAATTGAGCGTTGGTAACCAGTTTTATGAGTATTTGTGAGCGATGTGAGGTAATAAAAGCATTTATCACCTAGACATCGTAGGTTTAAGTCCATTTATAAGAGTTATACATGGATAAACCACATAGACTCAGGGTTATTTTTATTTAGTCGGAAAAGAACCTATGTAGTTACCCAAACATTAGAACACTTCAGTGGTAGTGAATAACTTCTATATGATAGAGTTATTAGAAAAATTCAACGGGAGATTAATAACCTACTCAGTATGTTATTCTTATCTCTCGCATCCCTAAGAGTTCACAGTCTGGATTTAAGCGGTACTTCGTGTCACCCTGGGAGTCACCTCCCTACGGAGAGTATTTTTTAGCTTAAATTTAGATTTTAGTGAATAAGGGGAAATTGTTCGAATATAAATCAAGTGTATGATTTCAATTGCCACGTCTCCACATAATTCACACCGTAAGATACATATGACGCTTCGTGTCACCCTGGGAGTGACCTCTATACGGAGAGTGGATGTATATGTCAATACCAAGGTGAATGGAGGAAGTAGTTCATAGTAATGTTGGGGTTGATGCTCTAAAGTCTCGTGTCCTGTAGTTTGTACGAACGCTTGTGTTGTTAATATATGATATTTACTTCACATCTTGTATTTTTGCTCAGTTACTTGTTTTATTTGCTTTACCACAAACCAATAAACATAAAATCCTTGGTTATCTGTATGTGACTCAAGCATGTATGTGGTCATATACAAGTGGATCATGTCTTGAGTGATAACCAGAATGGTCTATAGTATATGGATATAGGAGGGAAACCTTATCCTGGTAACGCTACGGATGTGGCCTGCTTTGTGGAATGGTCACAAGTGTTGTGACTTGTCATAGATGGTCTGATCCTGATCATTCGTGTTGGGGACATGCGAGCGGGGTGTCCTATACGAAGAGTTTGTATAAACCTGACCACGAAGTGTTAACGTCTCGTTATATAACACAGTTCATGACAGAGACTTCACTTCACTAGAATGACCATAGGTAATATGACCTCAATCCTGAGTAAGTTGGGAACTCCTACCATTAAGAGCGGTCCTTTGATTTGTATGGGTGCGAGTAGCCAGGTCATCGATTCAAACCTACCTTTTTGAGGATTCATCTGATTTGGGAGCTGGGAACTCAGCTACACAAGATGGAATTCACTCCTTCCCTGAGGCAGGGGTAAGTAGATAGATAGCTCCCTTAAGGGCTAATTCCAGGGCTTGAACGATGCGGCGCCACATATCTTCTTTTAGCCTGAGAGGTGTGTTCACACATAGTTGGACTATGTTATATTGTTCATTAGAGGACTCAATGATATATTTATTAATTAGTTAATTGGTTAACTATAAGATAATTATGCCAAAAATCACGTTCGGATGTGGGTTAGTGGGGAGCGTCAGTTAATGTAACCAATGAATTAAAATGAAAAATGTTTTCATTTTGATCGTTGGCCCTTCGTCAGATCCCCAAGAGAATTCGGAAGCGCACGTTGGTGAAAGTAAACGATCACTTGAGAGACTACACGATAGCTCTTCTCCGCCTAAATGATCGTCCACTTCGCGCTCAACGATCGCACGCTATTTCCTACACGATTGGATTACTTCTCTAAACGATCGTATAGTGTGCCAATTTACTAAACGATCGTGTACCTTTTCCTAAACGATCGTTCAGTAAATCCTATACGATCATGTATCTCCTTCTAAACGATAAGCATTTCTGCTATGCGATAGAGTCTTTTTCCCTCCCACTTGCTTATCGCCTACATGATTCGTGTTTCCTCTTTCCTCTACCAAATTCACCAAAGCCCACCCTTTGGGTTTTCACTTCGAGAATACCCGGGGCTCTTTAGTGGTGGTGTCATCCCCGTTACGGTCGTGAGTTCGTGTTGATCGTGCTGCTGCAGTGGACGTTTCCACTGGCCGTTGGTAGATCGCGCGGAGGTTTTCCACTGCGTTGGAGTTCCAAAGTGTGAAGAACGTCTTCAACTGGTATGAAACGCTTTCCCTTATTATTTTTTTCTTCATAGCATACCGTTAATTAAGATTTGTTTCCATAACTGTATGTGTTGAATGTATAATGTGTATTTCAGTCACGGTGAGATTGGAGCGATCCGAACGTGCTCAGGGAACTCTTAGATATGAGATCCTTCAATTGGTATCAGAGCCAGGTTTTGATACTTCGATTTCATCTGTTGCAACAAAATGACATATACATTCACGGTGGTCTACGTTTTTTAATTGTTAAATCTGTTGTGGATGTGCGGGATTAATAGATGTTTTCGGGATGATAAGCCTTGATTTGATTTAAATCCTTTTACTTTTGCGATTTTTTGTAAAGGCCCATGCATTTTTGGGCATTAATAATCATTATCGAGTCTATATTCAAAGTTTGTTTGAAGTTTTGAGTCATTCGTCAAAGTTTTGGGCAAGCGTTGCGGCTCTTCAAGGAAGAAGGCGATGTAGGGTTGATTGCATCGTGCAGAAGATGTCCTACGCGATCGCTCTTGATCACATCATAAAGATGAAGGAGTACACAATCACTGATGAACGCATCGGTTAAACGATGGGAAATGCGATCAAGAGTTGGTTGCATCGGATTGATGATCGAGTACGCGATCTCTGAGGATCGTTTAACACGCGCGCGCTAGACAATCGTTTAGGTCAGCAAGCTTCATCGCTTAATAACTAACTAAACGATCACTTAGTATCGCAAGGTAAATCATTTACCTGGTTACACGCATCGTTTAGATGATGAGAGACTCGCGTATCGTTTAAAGCACGCGCGCTAGACGATCATTTAGGTTAGCAAGCTTCATCATTTAGTAACTGACTAAACGATCGCTTAGTAAGCAAGGTAAACCGTTTACCTGTTGTCGCGCTACACAATTGCATGGACGATCAAGCTTCGCAGCCTCGTCGTCTACGCGATTATTTACTTATGCTTCTATCGTCTAGTGTGCGTTGAATGATCGTCTACCTACTGGAGTTGGCTACACGATGAAGACCTTCTGGCAGTTCAAGACCCGTTTCGCTTGTGAACCAGTTTGCTCGATGAAAAGTGTAACAGATAAGATTTTTTCATTTCAGATTTTGTTAAGGCTCATCCCGGTCGATTAATCCTTTAATTATTACATGCGATGTATGTTTTTATATGTCATATGGTATACACATATAGTAAATCCCACTTTAGGTTATGCAATGGTCATGCATCATCTCTTTATTGTAATTGTTATAATTTAAAGAATCATAATTTTAATTATGTAAGAGCATACTCATGCATCATATAATATAAGAGTTATATTTATGCATGCATAAAAAGCATTGACATGCATCATCTTTATATTATAAATGTTATAGTATAAGGGTGAATGATAGCATGTTTGCTTAGTTGTTACGCGTTATATATAAGAGTTATATATAGTAATGACCGGACATTGCATGAAGCATGACACATAGGTTATTTTATAAATGTTATAAACGTCTCGTTGTGCGCAATGTTTTTAGTTGTTTCTTTTTAAAAGTTAAAGAGAAATTAGAACTAAAATAAATAAGAAAGACACACATGCTCACTTAGGTTTAATTCATGGTTTTAAAGTGTTTAAACTTGGATAACATAAATCTAAGATCACGGTTCTAATATGATTAGCAACCCTAAGGCTAATAAATCTAAGATCTTTTAATCAATTTAATAGATTAAATTGGCTAATAATAGGTTAAAGTGTAGCAAATCTATCTATAAAGGACCTTTTGTCTAAGGCGGGGTTCTGGCTAGGATGTGGTATTTAAGTTGACAGAAACATAACACTCCTACTTGGGAACTTACCTGGAAAGGTAAATTAGATAGATTTGATGCATGCATGCAAGTTAAGGACAATCCATTAAAGTGTATAATGTGACTACTTGAACTTGTTCATATTTCATAGACAAACATTGTTTATGAGCAGATTTTAAAAAGATGACTTTGACTAAAATCAGTAGCCGGATTGTCTAGGTTAATGAACCCCTAGGTAGAACATTCAGTGGGAGGTAATTGGTGCATAAGATGCTTCACTTAAACATTTCACGTTTCTCCTAAATAGTCCACACCGTGAGATCTACCCTCGGCCTCGTAGCACCTTTGGCATGTCCCCCTAACGGATGGTGTTTGGGTAGATCAATATCAAGGTGGATGGAGAGAGTGTTCATAGTAAATGGGAGTGGGAAGTGTGATAGCATATCCCTTGATCTCCCTCGTTAGGTTAAATAAAGTTACTGCGCATCGCCTCGAGGCACCCTGGGAGTGTCCCCTAAAGGATGGTAGTTTTGCGCGTTTCTTTATTTGATCTCCTGTAAGAGGATAAGGTAACTTAGTCTCTTGTCCTAATCTGCTTCTTCCCTACGGTGGGCTCATTAGGGCGGGACCTTAGCACTGAAAGCGAGGGGTTACACTTACGCAAAATAGTTAAAGGTTAACGATTCTGGACCGAAAAATGGTGGCTATTAGGTTCAGTTCCAAGAGTTGGTTCTACCTAATGGTTGAGAATGTCTCATCCCAGTGAAGGGGTAACTGATCACCCCACCGATGGCGTTTGTTCTGCTTCACTGAGGCATCATTGCAAAATAGAAGTACATAACTTAGGGTACTTGAAATTGTTTTGAAAAACTGATTGGTTTAAAAGTGGTTTTAGCAAATTCTAATAAAGTTTTGTTCGTAATTTCAGCAACATTTTCAAAATGGCAACAACCACGTTATTGTTGTTAAGCCCAAAAAACTTACTGGCGATAATTTCGCAACATGGAAATACATAATCACGACGATCCTAATCATCGAGGATCTCATGTTCGCTCTCACGGGGGCTTGTCCTCCTATTCCAGCTTCGCATGTCGCTCGAAATGTTCAGGAGGCATACGAGCGATGGACAAGGGCGAATGAGAAGGCCCGAGCCTACATCTTGGCAATTCTTTTTGAAGTCTTGGCCAAGAAACATAAGCCTATGGTCTCAGTGCAAGAGATCATGGAGTCCTTGCGGGGATATTTGGACAACCGTCTGAACAACTTATGCATGAGGCTCTTAAATACATATTCAACTCCAAAATGGAAGAAGACACCTATGTTCATAAACATGTGCTAAACATGATGGTCCACTTTAATGTGGCGGAGTTAAATGGGTCTACCATCGATGAGGACAGCTAGGTTAGCATAATCATGCATTCTTTGTCGAAGAGCTTCTTGCATTTTGTTAGTAATGTGATTCTTAACAAAATGAAATACAACCTTACAACTCTCCTCAACGAGTTGTAGATATACCACTCTTTACTGAAAAGTAAGGAGAGGCAGAAGGGTGAGGCAAATATTGCTTCATCCTCTAGGATGTTTCATAGAGGTTCGACCTCAGGAACGAAGTTTGCACCTTTTAATTCTAACTCTGCAAAGGGGAAGAAGAAGAAGGGTGGTAAGGGTTAAGGGAAGGCACCTGCTAATCCATCGCCTATCACCCCAAGGAGCCGTCCATAGGTTGCTAAAGAAAAGTGTTTCCACTGCAACCAAGATGGACATTGGAAGAGGAGCTGTCCTCGGTATCTGAAAGAGAAGAAAACAGCCAAGGTTAAGGCCAAGGCGGATAAAGGTAAATGTGATTTACTTGTGTTTGAAACTTGTTTAGTGGAGAATGATGATTCTGCTTGGATAATTGATTCAGGCGCCACTAACCATGTTTGTTCTTCTTTTCAGGGGATTAGATCTTGGTGACAGTTGGAGGCTGGTGAGATGACGATACGAATAGGCACCGGGTACGTCGTCTCAGCTGTGGCAGTGGGAGGAGTCCATTTAACTTTACAGAATAGGTTTATTATTTTACATGATGTATATATTGTTCCTGAACTAAAGAGGAACCTCATTTCTGTAAAGTGTTTTTTGTAATGTAAATATACTATCTCTTTTAATGTGAATAAAGCGTTTATTCATAAAGATGGTGTTTTTTATTTGCACAACAAATCTGGAATCGAATTTATATATGCTAAGGTCGTTAGCCATTAATTCCCTCCATAATACTAAAATGTTCAGAATTATCGTAACTCAATCAAAACATCGACGAATTTCTCCAAAAGAAAATGCCCAACTTTGGCATCTACGTTTATGGTATATCAATCTCGATAGGATTGAGAGATTGGTGAAGAATGGACTTCTAAGTGAGTTAGAAGAAAATTCTTTACCAGTGTGTAAATTTTGCCTTGAAGGGAAGATGACTAAATGACCTTTTACTGGAAAAGGTTATAGAGACAAGGAGCATCTTGAGTTAATACATTATGACCTTTGTGGTCTTATGAATGTGCGAGCCCGAGGTGGCTATGAGTATTTTATCAGTTTCACTAATGATTACTTCAGGTACAGGTATGTTTATCTTATGCAACGGAAGTATGAATCCTTTGAAAAGTTCAAAGAATTCAAGGTCGAAAATGAAAACGCATTAGATAGACGGATTAAAACACTTCGATCGGATTGAGGTGGAGAGTTTTTGGACTCAACATTCCAGAACTATTTGATAGAATATGAAATCATTTCCCAACTCTCAGCGTCGGGTACACCTCAGTAGAATAGTGTAGCGAAGAGGAGAAATAGAACCTTGTTAGACATGGTTCGCTTGATGATGAGTTACTCTTCCTTACCAGACTCGTTTTGGGGTTTTGCAATAGAGACTACATTATTCATACTCAACTGCATTCCCTCCAAAAATGTTGCAAGAACACCTTTGAAGTTGTGGAATGGGCATAAAGCTAGTTTATGTCCCTTCCGCATTTGGGGTTACCCTGCACATGTGCTTGAGGCTAATCCCAAGAAGTTGGAACCACAATTCAGGTTATGCCTCTTTGTAGGCTACCCCAAAGGTACATGAGGGTTTTTTTTTTGTTATGATCCGACGAAAAATAGAGTGTTTGTTTCAACAAACGCTACTTTCCTGGAGAATGATCATATAAGGGAGCACAGTCCATGAAGCAAAGTCGTGTTACGTGAGCTTTCCAATGAAACTACTGAAACTTCAACAAGAATTGTTGAAGAGCCTACTACATAAGCAAGAGTTGTTGATGGGAGTTTATCCAGTAGGTCGGTTCCACCTCAATATAGTGGGAGGTTTGTGAACCCACTCGTTCGCTATCTGGGTTTCACAAAAATCCTTGCCATGGTAGCAGATGGCGATGTTGAGGATCCATTGTCTTATAAGAAGACATTAGAGGATGTTGACCGGGATGGCGACGTTGATGAACTTTGTATCTACAAGAAGATCATCAACGCTTCAGTAGTCTTCTTAGTGTTATAAATAGACGATATCCTACTCACTGGGAATGATGTAGGTCTACTGACTGCAGTTAAGAACTAGTTAGCGACCCAATTCCAAATGAAAGATTTGGGAAAGGCTCAGTTTATTCTAGGTATACAGATATTTTAGGATTGTAAGAACAAAGTGCTAGCACTGTCTCAGGTATCATACATTGACAAGATGTTGCTCTAGTACTCGATGTAGGACTCCAAGAGACCATACTGCCGTTTAGGCATGAAGTCACTTTGTGTAAGGACATGTGTCCTCAAAAGGTTGAAAAGATGACACAGATCAGTCTAACCCAAGCCATTTTAATGTTACTGACCCGTTTACGAAGGCTCTCACGGCTATAGTGTTTGAGGGTCACCTACAGAGCATGGGTCTACAGGATAGCCCGCGGCTGGACTAGGGCAAATGGGAGATTTTCTTGTACTGGGCTTTTATGCCCTAGTTTATTGTTTTGTACTAAGTTTGTTGTACTCCTCACTTCGCTTTAGGACAAGTGGGAGATTGTTGGGGTCGATGCCCTAAAGTCTCGTGTTCTGTAGTTTGTATGAACACTTGTGTTGTTAATATATGATATTTACTTCACATCTTGTATTTTTGTTCAGTTACTTGTTTTATTTGCTTTACCACAAACCAATAAACATAAAATCCTTGGTTATCTGTATGTGACTCAAGCATGTATGTGGTGACATACAAGTGGATCATGTCTTGAATGCTAACCAAAATGGTCTGTAGTATATGGATATAGGAGCAAAACCTTATCCAGATGTGACCCGCTTTGTGAAAAGGACACAAGTGTTGTGACTTGTCACAGATAGTCTGATCCTAATCATTCGTGTTGGTGAGCGGGGGCATCTTATACAAAGAGTTTGTATAAGACCTGACCACGAAGTGTTAACGTCTCGTTATATAACACCGTTCATGACAAAGACTTCACTTCACTAAGATGATCATAGGTAACATGACCTCAATCTTGAGTGAGTTGGGAACTCCTGCCATTGAGGGTGGTTATTTGATTTGTATGGGTGTTAGTGGCCAGGTTGCTGATTCAAACCTACCATTTTGGGGTTTCATTTGATTTAAGAGCTAGGAACTCAGCTACACAAGATGGAATTCACTCCTTTCCCGAGGTAGGGGTAAGTAGATAGATAGCTCCCTTAGGGGCTGATTCCGGAGCTTGAACTATATGGTGCCACATACCTTCTCTTGGCCCGAAAGTGTTCACACATAGTTGGACTATGTTGTATTATTCATTAGAAGAATCAGTGGTACTTAAGGAGTGAGATGTAACTATAGGGACAAAACGATAATTTGGTCTAGCTGTACTTACGAGCATCTGTGAAAGGTTATCGTACTCATGATTGGTTATATCTGATGGACACAGAAATATATCTGTGGTAAGAAGAGTTCAGCTGTTGGTCTTTAGTAGCATGCCTGACAGTTGACGAATGATGGATCTCGTGACTAAAGAGTTTAGTCAGCTACTCATGTACAATTGGAGCTTCGAGCCACAGGTCCATTAGGTCCCCTGGGTAGCTTGGATAAAGTCGAGAACCAGTATTTGAGTTAATTTGAAATGTTCAAATTGACAAAAGGAAGTTTGATTATATATGATATAATTAGACTGGTTAATTATATATGATATAATTGACTAAATGTATGAGATACATTATTTTGGAGGAAATTAGATATAAATATGATTTATATTAAGTAGAGGAGAAAATACTATAGTAGATATGTGATATCAAATTATAGGATAAAAATATAATATGATTATATTAATTATAAGATAATTATGTTAAAAATCACGTTCGGACGTGGGTTAGTGGGGAGCGTCGGTTAATGTAACCGATGAATTAAAATGAAAAAGGTTTTCATTTTGATCGTCGGCCCGTCATCAGATCCCAAGACAATTTGGAAGCGTGCGTTGGTGAAAGTAAACGATCACTTGAGAGACTATACGATAGCTCTTCTCCGCCTAAACGATCGTCCACCTCGCGCTAAACGATCGCACACTATTTCCTACACGATCGGATAGCTTCTCTAAATGATTGTATAGTGTGCCGATTTTACTAAACGATCGTGTACCTTTTCCTAAATGATCGTTCAGTAAATCCTACACGATCGTGTAGCTCCTCCTAAACGATAAGCATTTCTGCTATGCGATAGCGTCTGTTTCCCCCTCACTTGCTTATCGCCTACACGATTCGTGTTTCCTCCTTCCTCTACCAAATTCACCAAAGCCTACCCTTTGGGTTTTCACTCCAAGAATATTTGGGGCTCTTTAGTGGTGGTGTCATCCCCATTGCAGTCGTGAGTTCGTGTTGTTCGTGCTGCTGCAGCCTATGTTTCCACTGGGCATTGGTACATCGCGTGAAGGTTTTCCGCCGCGTTGGAGTTCCAAAGTGTGAAGAACATCTTCAACTGGTATGGAACTCTTTCCCTTATTATTTTGTTGCTCATAACATGTCATTAATTAAGATTTATTTGCATAACTGTATGTGTTGAATGTATAATGTGTATTTCGTTCACAGTGAGATCAGAGCGATCCGAACGCGCTCAGGGAACTCTTAGATATAAGATCTTTCAAGTAAGTGGGTGAAGGAAACGTGTCAACATATGCTACAGTCACCTTCATTAGTCTGAGCCGTAAGATTCCTATGTTGCACTTGCTGATTAGCTTTAAACGGTTCTTTGCTAGTCGTTTAACGACGACTATCCCCACGGAGGGTTGTAACATAGGGTTCGGAACAACCCAGGCTTCAGTAACATGAATAGGGTTTTATAGCTCCGTCTTGGGTATTGTTTTCTATTTTCAGAGTGATACTTATCCATTCTATAAGATCTGAAAATGGCGGGTCTACACTTACAGAATTATTAAGTGTTAGTAATGTCTGACCAAAAGCGGTACCTAAATGACTATCGAAATGTGAGTTATTCTAGAGGTAGTATTTAGTCAAGAATGTCTTGATGTAGTATCGTTGCAAAAGAATAATCCTGGATAAATTATGAAAATTGCAAAAACTTGATTGGATATTTAATTTCAGAATGTAAAGTTCATTAATACAAGTGTTGGCAATAGATAAATTTATTGGGGATAATTATGTGAATTGAAAATCAAATTTGAACACAATACTTGTGATAGACAATTTACGGTTTATCTTAACTGAGGATTGTCCTCTCATTCCTAGCTCTAACACAAACCAAAATTTTCGGGATGTATATGACAAATGGGTCAAGGCTAATGATATAGCCTGTGCTTATATCCTCGCTAGCTTATCTGATGTGTTGACAAAAGAAGTATGAGGATATGAGTACTGCTAAAGAGATTATGGAAACTCTGCGAGGGATGCCATTAAGTACGTTTACAACAGTTGCATAAAAGTGGGGACCAATGTTTGTGAACATGTCTTGGACATGATGGTCCACTTTAATGTGACAGAAGTAAACGGTGTTGTCATGAACAAGAGAAGTCAAGTTGGTTTTATTCTAGAATCTCTTCTGAAGAGTTTTCTGCAAATTTTGAATGCATTAATGAATAAAATTTAACTACTCTACTCAATGAGCTACAAGCTTACCAAATAATGTTGAGAACAAAGGGTCTAATGCCAGAAGTAAATGTTACTACTTTCAAGAATTGAGGAATGTCCTCCAAGCCTGAAGTTGTTTCCTCTTCAAAGAGTAAGAGTATTCTTGTGAAGAAAGGCAAAGGAAAGAGAAGAAGAAGCCTACTGGATTGAAAGGCAAGGATAGCGCTGCAAAGGGAAATGTTTCCATTGCAAAGATGAAGGGCACTGAAGGAGACACTGCCCTCAATATCTTGTCAAGAAGAGAGCAGAGAAAAGGTAACCAGGCTAACTTGACCCTGGGACCATTTGCTCAGCTCATCCAGTGAGAGAAGTTGCTACTTATTTTTAATTGTTAAATCTTGTATAGAACAAATTGTATATATTTTTTTGGGATAAATGAAAATGTTCATTTTCAAAAAAATTATGTTTGTTCTAGCAACCTCGGTTGAGAATCAAATTGTCATTAGCCATTTGTAGATATTCAGATATCTAAATGGCTAGATCAAACTATAAAAAGTTTAAAGATTTTTAGATCTGACTATTAACAAAGAGTTGTTGAGACAGGTCAGATGCATCCTGCTCAAGGAGTTGAGAATACCTCAATGTAGTGGGAGGAAAGTGTGCTTCCTGGTCATTATTTAAATTAAGATGCAACCCCCTTATAGTTTTATCTAAAGCCTATTGTATACTACAATGTTTACAATAATTCTTTCGGTTAAAGTGTTTGAGAATTACCTAGTAGGATTAAGAATACCAGATAACCTAGGGCAAGTGGTACAAACATCGGATATAGAGATACCGAATGGTACAAGATGGGTATGTGATGCCCTAGTTTATTGCATTTCACTATAAAACTCAGAAACTCAGTCTTATATATCGGTTGTATAAGTTACCACTGGACTTTTAGTCCAAGTGAGAGTTAGTTGGGTTTTATGTCCTAAAACTCGTGGTATGTAAACAATGGAACTTATTCTGATAATTCAATAAAGGTGTTACTATTGCTTGAATAGAAATCCAATAAACCTAAAAATTCCTTGATTATTGGATGAGTACTTGAACTTTATGTGGAGACATAAAGGTGGATCAGGTTCGAGTAAATAGTCAAAATGATCTATAGTACATGGATAAGGTTGGGTGCCTTATTCTGGTAACATTATTGGATATGGCCTACTCTATAGTTGTTACAAGGAGTTGTAAAGTGCACAAACGAAGTGATCCTAATTCGTTCATGTTGGACATAAGGAGTGGGGGTGTCCTTGTGCAAAAGAGCTTGTACAAGATCGGACCACGAAATGAGTCACTCTTACTTTATAACGTTGTTTACTATTTAAAACTGACTATTTCAAAGCGATCATCTGAGTAACTTGACCTTAATCCAGAGCTAACTATGAACTCCTGTTTATCTGGGATTGCCCTTTGATTTGCATAGGTGAAGGTTGACTCAACATCGCCGGCTCAATATGACTATCATTTCAGGGGTAAGATTGGATAGATAGCTGGGGACATAGGTGCAAGAGGAAATTCACTCCTACGCGCTTTAGGATAGTAGAGAGGTTGTTCCCTTAAGTGCTGATTCTGGGACTTGAACAAGAGATCCTGCCCTCTCATTTGGCATGAGAGGGAACTCGATTTTGTGATTAGATCACAAAAAAATTATTTATTAGGCGATCAGTGGGGATTCAAGGAACAAGAGGTAATTTCGGGGGTAAAACAGAGATTTGACCAAGCCGTTATTACTAACAACCTGTGAAGGGTTAACTTATTAATCATGGTTATATCGAGTGGACATAATATATCTATAGTGAGGGGAGTTCGACTATGGGCTTTAGTGGAGTGACCCATTTGTTAACGAATGAGGGTTAGATTGGTCTAATGAGTTTAGCCGATTAATCTCGGATCGTTGGAGCCCATGATCTGTAGGTCCATGAGGTCCACCTACTAGCTCGAAAATAGATTAGCTCTAGAGTAGCGTGATAAATTAATTTGAAACGTTCAAATTAGAATCAAACGAAATTGGAGAAAATATATTTAAATATGATTTAAATATATGAAGATGAATTTATGTAAAAATTAATTTAATATTAGATATTAAATTAATTAGAATTATTTAAATTGTTTAAACAATTATTTATTAATTTTATTAGAAAATTAATTTTTGAAATTAATTTTTAAAATTAATAAATTTTGATTTTAGAAATAAAATATGATTTTAAAATCAAAATGGCTTTTGAAAATTGAAAATTACACAAAACTTGAAAATGGGTTTTTCAAAGTTCATCTTCAAGTAGCTTACAAGGAACCCACCTCCTCCTTTGGTTTACTCCAAGCATGAGCTGCATCCCATACAACACATCTCTTTGCATTATATTCTGCAATATATTGAAGAGATTTGAGTAAAGAAAGAGAAGAGAATCGACTGAATTTTTGCTGAAAAATTCGGATGAAGAAGGTTTTCTTCAATGGGTTGGTTTAGTGAGCTTTCTCCATATTCCTTTTGATTCCAACTTATTTTGAGTCCCACAACTCAATCTAGAGCACCAAGAGGATAGTAGAGAAGATCTTGTGGTGGTCTAAACAAGGATTCAGAGGATTTTGCAACTGAAAATGGAGATTTCGTTGGTTCGGCCAAGGTATGTTCATGAAACCTATTACACTATGTTTTTAGCATGTTTCTTTTCAACCAAAATTAATGAATTAGAATGCTTATGGATCTTGATTTCTTCCATTTTGTGATGATGTCCATCCAACATATCTCCACTGCAGATAATTCAGTGAGTCCATCTTTGCAATCCAGACTTAAAGCTCTCCATCGGTTGATGTAATCGATGACTGTCTCTTCCTTCCACTGTTTGGTGTTCGTCAGCTTCATCATGCTAACAGTACGCTTTGTACTATAAAAGTGGTTCAAGAAATCCCTTTCTAGCTATTCTCAACTGTCAATCACTTCTGGCTCCAAATCAGTATGCTAATTGAAAGCATTTCCTTTCAAGGTATGGACGAACTACTTGACTAGCTGGTCTCCTCTAGTTCCTGCATTTTCGTAGGTTTGAATGAAGTGTGCAACATGTTGTTTTGGATTGCCCTTTCCATCAAACTGCTGGAACTTTGGAAGTTGATGCCCAGCTGGCATTCTCAGGTTGTCGATTCTCTTAGTGTATGGCTTGGAGTACATAAAGGAAGTTTGCAACGGTCCTTCGTACTGAGCTCTTATGGAGTTTGTGATCATATCTTGGAGCTGTTGAACTAACAGGGAGACAACAGAGGTGGATTGTGGTGGCTGACTTTCCTGCGAGATAGTCTTTCATTTGTCATTGGCTTTTGTAGCTGGAGATTGACTTGACTTAGCAGTATCTCGAGCCTGTATCTGATCTCTTAAAGCAGCGATTTTATGATCTCACTCCTCTATAGCCTTCATTAAGAGATTTATCTTTACCTCCATCTCTGCCATGGTCGACTCAGTCATTACGTCAGTCATGATGACAGACACTACATTAAAATGTGATTCTTTCTCTGATAGATCAGTAGCAGAAGCATAGTTTTCAAACAAGAGATTTTCTCTGATGACGATCCCACCTTAGGAGATTCCACCAGTTGGTCCCAGATTTCCTCCGTGATGACAGAGCTTATGTAAGTTTTGCTTGCGACAGTAGCTTTGGATGCAACTTTCTTTGGTGCCATTTGTAGGTTTATTGACTTGGATGACGACAGAGAGATGAAAGGTAAAGGTGTCTCACTGGACGTGCCAATTTGTTCGCACGAGATTTCAAGAGAAATTTATTTCGTGGAACTGAAACTTTGTATTTGTATTAATTTTGTGGAAAGTGAATACAATCTCTAATACATAGTATTTTGATGCTTTCAAAATAAATTATAATCTTTAAGCTGGTTGATCTTCTTGAACGATTGGCCTTTGGACTTGTTGATCTTCTTGGGTGATCGACCTTTGGGTCTGTTGATCTTCTTGGATGATCGGCCTTTAGGCTTGTTGATCTTCTTGGATGATCGACTTTTGGCTTGATGATCTTCTTGGACAATCAGCCTTTAAGCTTGTTGATCGTCTTGGACGATCGACCTTTGGGCTTGTTGATCTTCTTGGAGGATTAGTGTTCGCACGAGGCTTCCAGAGAAACTTGTTTCGTAGAGTTGGACTTGAGTTGGTGTTGATGTTGAGGTTGGTTTGATGCGATGTAGTTCAATCTCTAGTACTTGATCCTTTGATTCTCTCTTGGTTGGGTGGATGTGCTTGACTTGAAAAAGAAAAGCACCGAACATTCTTGAAGTAGAAGTCTTGGAAGAGTGTTTGTGTCTTCAAGGGTCTTCTGTCTTTTAGGAGTGCAGCTTCAAGAGTCTTGAGAGTCTTCTGTTTGTTGATGAATTTTCTCTAGGCTCTCTAAATGTAGAATTGCTTGTATCTTTAAAGAACTTCAGTCTTCAAAAGGCTTATATCTTCAAAGAACTTCAATAATCAGAATGCTTGTATCTTCAAATGACTTCAGTCTTCATAATGCTTGTATCTCCAAAGGACTTCAGTCTTCAAGTGCGGTCAGCTTCAGGAGTCAAGGAGTCTTCTGATTGTAGAGAATTTCCTATAAGTTATGGAGTATAGAATTGCTGACCTCTCTAAATGAGGAGAGCTTCTCTATTTATAGAGTTCGCAAGTGGGCTTGGGCTCAGTTGATCCATGGGCTTAGCCTTTGGGCCCAATGACTTGGGCTTAGTTGGTCCATGGGTTTGGCTTTTGGGCCCAATTAATCAGATTTAGGCCTGATTTGATATTTGGGTCAAATTCAACCTATTTTTGGGCTTAGTTAGACTTTGACCCAAATAATAATATCAAATTAGGTCAAATTAATCTTATCTGATTCAACGGTCATGATAAAAACATGTGGCGTCATCGAAATTTGTCTTCAACTTCAATTCAGGACATATGTTAACTCCTAATTGAGCCCAAATTTAATGATTTGGAATTTCGTCATTAATTTAGTAAATGATGTGGCAACTTGTGATTGGTCCAAAATTTCTCATTCAACAGAAATCTACATTTTATCGATATTTTCATTGAAATTTTTATAAAACTAAGACATTGATATTTTTGTCGAAATTGACATTTCAAACCTTGATATCAACCGCATCACTTGGTTAAGGTTATAACCCTAACATCTTTTGTTAAAAATTTTGATAAAGAAAATTTATTTTGGATACTTCAAAATTATGTGCTGTGTAGTTAAAATGAATGGAAATAGTGATCAAACAAAAGTAGGGTTTTATTTGTTTTCAGACATTATTAGTTGTTGGAGTGAAACTATTAAAGAGAGAGTTTCAAAAGTGTGAATTTAGAAAAGTTGTATTTAGGGTACTTATGAAAATTATATTTAAAAACAATATGAGAGGGGACTCAGATATTGGGTTAACTATTAAAAAAATTTAAGAAAAAATATCTTTCTAGTAGGGATGTTCAAAAAACTCGATGACCCGAAAAAGCCGATCAATCCAACCTAACTCGTGCGGTTTGGGTTGGGTTATCAACTCATTTGGGTTGGGTTAGGTTCAAATAAGTGAAAATTTTATGTGTTTGGTTGGTTGATGGGTTCACTTAATATAACCCAAACCAACCCGAATTTATTATTACTTTAAAATATATATTTTTTGTTACTTATAGTTATAACACAACTATTTATACATATACTGGTTTTAGTTTTATTTAATTCTAATATTTTTTTTAATAATTTATTTTTCAACAAAATAGTTTCTTTGTACTTTAGAAAGAAAATTTTCACTATATAAATTGAAATTGAGTAGTTAATCTTAATTCAATATATGAAAATAATTAAATTAGATTTTTACATATTTACGTTTTGTTTTTTTTAAACAAAAATTTAAATAAATGACCCGATTAACCCGAACCAACCCAACCCAATCATTTTCATGATTGGGTTGGGTTCATTTTTTAATAAGGGTTATTTGGGTTGAAGAAATTTATAACCCGAACAATTGGGTTGGGTCTAAAAAGTCTAAACCTAACTCAACTCAACCCATGAACACCCTAGTTTCTAGTTCCTAGATTTTGGGGGAGTTAATAGGATAAATAGGATGTTTTTGAAAAAAAAAATTAGGAAAAACAGGTCATTTTGAAAAATTTTAGGTAAATAAGGTTCTTTTTTTAAAAGAAAAAAAAAATTATATCCTAATTTGTAATGAACAAAAAAATATGTAATTTTTAAAACCAAATAGAGTCAATTACTCTAACATATTAGGATATTTATTGGTTTCGAACCCAGGTGGGGCAGGAAGAAAAACGTGAAGCTACCACCATTCCAAACTAACGTACTAGTAAAAACCAAAAAACAAAAGGATTAAATTCACTTCTACGCAAACTTCCGTTAGTTTTTCTTAATGGACATAAATTTTGAGGTGGAAGAGATTCATACAATAAGAGACAAAAAAAAAAACTACACCTTTTTTTTAATTTATTTCAAAAGTACCTATTTTTCCTAAATAGATTTTAAAACTACCCTATTATTCTAATAAACCCGATTTTAGGTCCAGTTTCTATTAGTCTATAGATTTCAAAATGTTTCACATTTAGTCATTAAGTTTTGGTTTGGTTTCAATTTAGTCTTTAGATTTCAAAATGTTACAATTTTACTGTTTTAATTTAGTCCATAGGTTTCCAAATGCAACAATTTTACTCTTCATATTTAAGTTTTACTTCAATTTGGTTCCTACGTTTCAAGATGTACACTTTTAACTTCGATTTTCACTAAATATTCCCTTTCCATCTTTAGAGTTAATTTAGGTTAATAAATTAAAAATCGTTAAAAGAATTATAACTAGTTAAGTATCACTATTTTTATTACTCAATTTCACTTCATAATTATTTTTAATTAATTAATTAATAGAAATTGACGTAAATGATTAAAAGTGAGTATTTAATGAAGTTGCAGTTAAAATGTAAAATCTTAAACATGGGGACTAAATTGAAACAAAACTTGAATTTTAAGGGTAAATTTGTAATTTTTTAAACTTAGAGACTAAATTGAAACAAACTCAAAATTTAAAGACTAAATGTATAATATCTTAAAACGTAGAAACCAAATAAAAACTGAAATCAAAATCTAGGGACAAAAAGGTATTATTCTCAAAAATTTACTAGTTACTCTAATAATACTTCGAGTTTGGTAACTAATTTCTCTAAAAACCATTATTAAACTATGGAAGCCAAATTTATCCAAATCTAATCCTTGCGTTCTCAATCAATTAGGAAACATGATCAATTAGAATTAACTTAGAGTGTAATTAAAAGTTTTTTTTTTCTCAATTTTGTGCTCAATTTTTTTCTTTTATAAAAAAGTTTAGAGAGATGTTGAACTAGTTGTTTGCTCTTTTTTTTAAGCATATGTTCAACTAGTTGTTAGATCATGTCAACCCATATAAAATATTATATACTAGAGTGTTATGTTATCGTCTATTTTTTTTAATGTTAATAATATAATTTAAGATCTGTCAAAGTGATTAAGTAAGCGTAGCTCACCAATAATTAAAGTGTATTATTCTCTTGTGGTAGAAATTTCAAAATTTTATATCTCCAATTGATGTGCTAAAACTTAATTAAAAATCTAAAGGTATAATTGAAAAACTTTTAAATTTATGTTTAGACCACATTGATAAAGTGCGATTTAACATGTATCATTCTTATTTATTATTTTTTAATCTGTGATTTATAAAATAGTTGAAAAGAAGCTTTTAACTTTTTGAGGATTATAAATAAATTATATTTTAACTTTCTTATGACATGCTTGATCGTGAACTAGTGATATTCTATTAATCTGATTGATCGATATAATTACAAAACTGTCTTCATTATTGTAGTTTGTTAAATTTATAGATCATACATCTAGTGTTTTTTTACTAAAAAAAAAAAAACAAAATCAATCTACACCCTTAAATTTTGTATGTGGATTTATTAAAACACAACTAATAATATTATTGATTAAAGTTTTAAGATCCAATTAACGACTTCACAATACATTTTAGTTTTACGTTTTCATGAAATTTATGCTTGATTTTCTCCCTATTTCCTTAATTATTGTGGTTTTTGTTTTGAAAAACTTTATTACGGTTTTCACATTTTTTAGGAATATTTGAATTAATAATATTATTATTATTATTTAAAAACTACAAGTTTTTTTTAAAAAAAATTTCAAAACTTGACTTTAGATTTAGAAAACCGATAAAAAAAAAAAAAAAAACCTCTTGGATAGAATTTATAAATTTTAATTTTTTAAAAAACTAAAAAAAAAATTGTTACTAATGATCCTTAAACTTTCATGGTTAAATTCACTTGACTTCATTTAATATCAACTTAAAAAACATTTCTTTCTCATAAATCTTACAAAATTAGTAAGAAAAATGGTCACATAATCAATCTTAAATATGCAAAAAAAAAAAAAAAACAGATAAAGAAAGATTAAGCCAATTTGAGCCCAACTTATGATAATTGATAGATATTAAATCCCTTAAAAATAAAAGGTTCGAGTTTCCTATCCTTATTATTGAGGAAATAAAAAAACTATATCTACAAAAATTTGCTACCACACTTACTTGATT
The DNA here is from genome assembly GCF_027475165.1 of Benincasa hispida. Classification (NCBI taxonomy): domain Eukaryota; kingdom Viridiplantae; phylum Streptophyta; class Magnoliopsida; order Cucurbitales; family Cucurbitaceae; genus Benincasa; species Benincasa hispida. The sequence continues at coordinate 28,310,635 of NC_143481.1, read as the reverse complement.
CTAGCATCTTTTTTTCTATTTTGCCTTTAAATCTTAGTGATCAAGAGACACGTGGTTCAAATCTCTATTCATATTGTATTTAAAGAAAAACTTCAAAATTTAGAATACAAATAATTTTTTTTTTTGTTCTAAAATATTGATGCTATTCATGCATTGTCGTTCCATTTAATAAAATTGTATTATTCACAACTTCAAAAATCATAAGAGTATTTAGTTTATGTGTGGGAGATTTTTGAAATGGTTAAAAATACTTTTTATATATTCAAAACTACTCCAAAATATGCCTATAATAACTCACAATTAATTTAATATTTCATTTCACTTTCAAACTTCTATATCATCAAAACTAATTAAAATATGCTGAATAATTAAAAATATGATCCATAATAATTTTGAAAATATCAAAAGTGATTTTAATTATTTCAAAATTACTCACAAACATATCTTTATTTCTTAAAATATAATGATATAAGTTAAAAACAATTTTCAACACAAATATAATTTACAAACATGAACATAACTCAACTAACATAATGCAAAAACAATTAAACAAGATGTCAAATATTTGAATTCTTCATGTCACGTATTATTTTATTGCAAAAAATAAAATAAAATTTTAGAGCAAAGAGGTATCAAACTAATATATATATATATATATATATATATATATATCTAAATTGCATAAACAAATTAAGGAGTAATAAATGAGGCTCCAAGTCCTACGCCAAAGTGGGGGTTTCTTTAATAAGTTTGACATTGTTTTATGGAAGCAAAGGGATTGGAGTGCAACAAAGGGCTTCCAAAGGCAGCAAGCTTGGTAATGGAGGATTTTGGTCCAGCTGCGGCTGAGTTTCCGGGCTTTCAAACCAGTGTTGCTCACCGAGATGACGTCATTTACCGGAGGTCGTTGACTCGGTTGCAACGCCGTGCTCCCCGCCCTCTCCCATTGCCATGCCCCGCTTCTTTTCCCTCGTGCACCGATGCATCGAAACATCCACCTATTGAGGAGGAGGACGACAACAACAACACTTGTTCTTTTTCTGCAACGTCAAATGCATCATTTCACTGTACAGATCCGATCCCGTTACTTTCACCCCTTGTATGTCCATCATTGTTTGGTTCTCCATATATCTTAGAGCAAAATGTTACTAACAAGTCTGGGCAAACCGATTTGTGATCCTTGTGTCATAATGTTATTTCAGTGTGCTTTTAGCTTTGTCTAAGAAAAAATTTGGATTATTTGTTATTAAAATCACAGTAAAGTTGTTGGACGTGGGAATTAAAGTTTGTTTAATCATCTTCATCAGATCTTATATATTCTCATCTATATTTTAGCTTATTTAGGGAATTAAAACTTGTTTATCTCTGTTTGAAAGTTTTTACTTTTTATGTTTTTATTTGTTTATTAGTAGAAGGTGCATTGGGCCTTGTTTTAGAATTGGGCCTACCTTGGTTTGTAAGCCCAACCCATAAATTTCACGGTGGAGTCTTGAAATAAGAGGGAATTTACAAGATATGGCTATTTCTGGATGGTGGTTTTGGAAAATAGCAAATCGTCTGAATTCTTTGAAAAATAACTAAGAAAATTGGAGTATATTAGCCAAAATTAGAGTGCCAAATTAAAATTAGCAAAATAGAAAAACTTATCTGATTTTTAGCCAAATGGTCGTTAGCATTACGTTGAAATTACATTATATTTATCAATAGTTTCACACTTTTTTTTTTTGGAAAAAATAATATCACATCGTTTAACATATATATCATATGGTACTTTTCCACCATGCATAGTGTATTTGTGTTTCTTTAATTTATTAACAGTTTCCTATTGTTCTAACATATACATCGTATATCTCTTGAAAAAAAAAAAATATACATCGTATATGATACTTGCATTATACATAATATATATGGGTTTTCTTTTTATATTTATCAACATATGAAGATAATGATTAAAATTCTTTTTATGTTGCTCCTCCACTTTCCTCGTTGTATGCTTGGTATGAATTATAAGGATACTTATTTGGTTTGATTCTTAATGAAGTGTCAGTTCAATTCAGTTTAAAATTATTAAAGAAACTTAAATTTTTTGTTTGATTCAATTTTAGATCATGTCTCATGTAAAAGGGGAAAGACTCATATTTATAGAGTTTATTATGAGTGGGGATAAAAGGGATTTAACCTATAATATTGAGAAAATGGTATGGTTGATCCATTTTGGAGGCCCAAAATGAAAAATGTCCCACTTTTTTAAATCTAAGTTTTTTGACTTCTTGCTTAGATCATTTTCAACCAAATTTTACAAAATTGCCCTTATTTTTCTCTCTCTCTCTTCCTCAAGAGAACGCTCATTCTTTGTTCTTCTTATTATTCTCTAGACTGCAAGATCCTTCTTCGACGAACGAACTCATGCCCAAATCCATCAAGAGAGCGAGATCGTGAGAGGAGAACAAGAGCGCAAAGAGTGAGATTGGACCATTCTGCATGCACGCAAAAGGTTTTGTTTTGGTAATTTCACCTAGTGTTGACGTCAACAAAGAGTATAAAAAAACCCTTATTTTCAAAAAGTGGGGTAAAATCTCATTTTTCCTCTCAATTTGGATCACCTGTATAAAAGCTCCTAAAATAATGTCTATAAGGGAACATCTCTTGATAAAGGGTTAAGAAATAATGTCTCTTGATAAAGGGTTGAGAAATCATGGATTCAATCCATGGTGGTCACCTATCTAGAAAATCTAGAAATTTAACCAACTAACTAGAATTGGCTAATTTGGACCAATTAGTTCTTATTCCATATAACACCGGGTAAGTAAATACAAGTTCTATATGTGCATAAGGTGGCTCGAATACTAACGGATATCAAAAAAAAAAAAAAAAAAAAAAACTTATTCCTATTCTTCCTTCCTTCATCATCATCATTATCAAATACACACATACATAACATATATAATTGAAAATTGAACTGTTCGGTTCAGTTCAATTTGATATATATACAAAACTAAAACTTTTGGTTAAGTTTGACTATCGAATTGTACAAAAGAGAACTATGAGAACGGATAATGGAGAGGAAGACGATACAGTGATTGATTGAGAGGGAGAAACAATCTATAGAAGTAGGAAAATCGCAAAGCTTGAACTTATAAATAATTTTTATAAGAAAAATGGGTAAGGGTTATTTTCATACCATTAACTTTCACATACTTCCATAAACCCAATGAAAATTAAGTTATCTCCAATGGCTTGTAACAATATATTTGTAAGAAAAATAACTTAGGGTTTCCATTTACTTCTTAGGATTGGTATTGTGATGCGTTTTTTTTAATTGTGAACAAGTTACGATGAAATCAAATCAGCCTAATGATCAATCTACCCTCCATCTTATACCTCTTTTTCTTGGCATGTGGTATATTCTGTCGAGTCAGATTTCATCTACAACAATTACTATGTTGCATAATTACATGTTTGCCATTCTTTTTAAATAAATTAATTAAACTCAAATATGTGATTTTTTTAAAAAAAAATTTATTCATTTAATGTTGATAGTTGGTTCATTTGAGAACAAAGTCATGGAAAATTATTAGAAACAACACCATCAAATTTTCAATTTTCAAAACTAATATGCTTTTGAAATCTTCTTAAACTAGATTTTTTTTGTCCAGAGCGAGATCGACCACCGATATTTAGTTAAAAAATTAAATTTTTGTTTTAGATCTTTTTGGTGAAATAGCAATATTAACATCGAGATTCTACTCATTTCTCCAAATATTATATAATCTTTCCAAATCTTATTATTTTTTAAAAATTTCTCCAAATTCAATTATATTTACCAAATCTTATTTCAATTTTTTATATAGTTTTTCAAATCTTTACTCTAGTTTTTGTTTCCACAATTATATGAATTTCTAAAATTTCAAATGAATTTATTTGTCAGATGGATTTCGAGTGATTTTCAAATTTTGTAAATAAAAAATTAAGATTTAGGATATATAAAGAATCTCCGTGTTAATCTGTTCAAGGTTTCACCGATAAAGCCCAAATAAATAGAATCTCATTATAAAACCCAAATAAATACCATCTCATTATAAATCCTTATAACATCAAGATTCTTTATATCTCCCAAATCTTACTTAATTATTTTTTTTCCCAATATTTGATCTTTTGGACCAAAAGATTTGAAAAATGAGGTAATATTCGATACAAAATTTTAAAAAGATTACCTAATATTTGAAAAATGGGTAGAATTTCAATGTTAACCGATAACTTAGAAAAGGAAAATTGTCAGAAATAACACTATCAAATTTTCATCTAGATTTTTCTATCTTATCGATTGTTTTGGATTTTCTTGTAACATCTCGGGCAGTATTAATATCAAAATTTCACTATTTTTTTCAAATATTATATAATATTTCTAAATTTTATACCAAACCTTATATCTTTATAAAATTTCTCCAAATTCAATTATATTTAACAAATCTTATATCAAATTTTTACCCTAGTTTTTGTTTCAAGATTATATGAATTTCTAAATTTTCAAATGAATTTAATTTTCAAATGGATACTATGATTTTTAAATTTTGGAAAAGATCAAATTTCGTAAATAAAAAAATTAAGATTTGGAAAATATAAAGAATCTTGGTTTAATTTATCCCGATATCCAGATTTCACAGAGTTCTTCCAAATCTTATTTTGAAATATTTGATATAAATTTTGAAAAGATTACCTAATATTTAAAAACATTGGTAGAATTTCGGTGTTAATACTTTTCCTATTTCATTGAAAAGACCCAAAATAATAGTTTTTTATATAAATGTCGACGGTCGTTGGAAATAAATTAATAAATTAAGAAAAATTAATTTAACAAAATTTTTTAGAAAGTAGACTAGTTTTGCTAGCCATTCCCCCGTGACATTTCCTCGACAAGCTTCTTATGCTAAACTCATTACTTAATCCGAAGAATCTTCAATTCAGTCAAAATTTTCAGAACACGATCCACGAATGATCCCATGATTCTCCCACCCACCGCCCAAGACATATATCAAATTGAATTTCTCCGTCGCCAAAACCACCGTCAACTACCACTTCTCCTCTCCGTCGACGGCAGCTCTCTCTCTCTCTCTCTCTCTCTACTCAATTTTAGGTATGCGCATCGTCCAACTACATATTTTCCCTCTTTTTCCCCATTTCTCGTTGCCCATCTGACCTAATTTCTTGAATTTCTTTATTCTGCTTCAATCTGCCTCCGTTTGTAAATGCTTGTGCGTATGGATGTGAATCTTTTTTCCATTTTGTGCTTTTCGCCATCTATGGTCGTTGTTTGCAGATTCTACTTTTGATTATTTTTCATTCTTTTGAATTTCTTCACGGGGAAGGAAAATCTTACGGCGTTCGTTGGAATTGGATAGTCAAGGCCCTGATTCCAACGTAGGCTTAATCGACGTGGGGTTATGTTGGTCTCCCGATTCCTAGTTTCTGTTGGATTAGGGTGTGGTTGCTAATTTCACACAAATGGGGACTATGGGGGTTGAGAATTGTGGATTTCTAATGAAGAAACGCGATGATGTGGTTGAATGATAGTGGTGATTATACTTTCAGATACTTGGAAGTTTGGATATAAACTTTGCAGATGATGTTTGGAGGACACCGTGTTATATAGCATGCATTTATATTACTAAGGCTCTTAATAACGTTACGAAATATCATGTTCTTTATTAGACGGATGCCTTCTGCAATGTCCTTTTCCTTTAGAATTCAGTTTTTTTTATCTGCTGTTCCTCACTTTGCATGTTGCCCCTAGGGTTTAAGAATTTTCCACCCATGATATGTCTTGTCCGTAAATATTTATGTGAAGGGAATCATAGTCTCTCTTGTAATGTTGGTGACTTTTGGAAACATTCACGTGTTACTTTGTTTCTTGTTCACGCCCGCATGTGTTGTGTGTAATGAGTTAAGCTCGTAATCTTATCCTTAGATGTCATATCAGTGAGCATTTTGATTCATTTTTGGAGTTGTGCTTTTGGATGATAACCTACAACTTATGCTTGTGTATTGCATATCTTTTTTGTGATACTTTTAGCAATAATTTTGAGCATTCGGTTTTTCCTTTGATGCTTTTGTTTAATAAGGATATTTCTTTCTTTTTCTAATGATCTCTCCTTAGATAGTTTTCTTTCAATTGAAGAGAAAGTTTACAAGAGAGACTTAGAAGACTATAGAAATATAGGATGAAAGAAATATAGGACCCATATGTGTGTAAATTTTCGAAGACTATAGAAATATAGGATGAAAGAAATCTTGTCACGTTTCATTATCCTTGTTTCATCCAGTAATCTTTACCACAAAAAGATAGCATGTAACTTGTTAACTTATGATGATTTTCTAAATTTTCAATAGTATTCTGTTATGATGTTCAGTTTTATTTCGTATGTAGGGCACAAAAATGATGGTGATAAGAGATCTGGTTTCTGTGGTTAGATCTTTGCATTTGGTGCTCTCCTTTGATATTGGATTCTGAATCCCCTATTATGATAAAGTTTCTTCTCTTTTATAAAGTTATTTTTCTTTGCGGGACATAAAGGCTTTCTCTGTTTTCTATCAGAAAAGGGTTGTGTCTTTTATGCCTGATGGTGTGAAGGAGAACAGTTGATTTAGTGGAAACATGGCGGAGGGAAGTCATGAAAATGTTGCTTTTATAGATGTTGAGAATTATCGGTTGAATGATGTTATCATCATTGATGATACTGAATGCATGACTAAGAAATTTCAAAGGCCCAATGTGTCAACAGAAAGCAGAAGAAGTCCATCATGTATATATGTAGATGATTGCAGCTCAGATGAGGATGCATGCTCACCTTCAAGAACCTTTCCTCCATCCTCTCGGCGGCATTTTGTAGAGGTTGATGGTCGACAAAGCCAAAAACAATATGCATTTTTTATGGGGAAGTGTATGCGAAGCAACTATGGGAAAGCACCTGCTAGAAATCATTTTGGTTTACATACCAGTTCCCACAGCAGTTCCTCAGATAGTGAGAGTTCTGATTGTGAAGTTATGGAAGGGTCTTTTGAAAAGCTCCGAAAACAGTGGGAAGAGGCTTCTTTGAGGAGAAAGCATGATGTTCGTCGTGCTTACTTCACAGTAGATGAGCAAGATAAGGCATCTGCTTCTCATGGTGGTGATTCTGATACAAATTTTGATGTAGAAAACCAAATGAAGCAGCAATCTGAAGTACAAGCATGTTTTAGCCCTGAAAATGTTGAAAATGGTAGCTGTTGTTTGTTGACTGAGTTAAAGAGCAATTCAACCGAAAATGGTCCTCTGGCTCGTGCACCCCTCACTGTGAAGGATTTAGTTTGTGAACGAGAAAGGCTGAAGGAGACTGATGAATACAGGCGAGCAATGGAGGAAGAATGGACGACTAGACAACAAGAGCTACAAATTCAGGTCTGGCCATGAATTGACTCTCTTATATGAATTATAATTATTTTGACCTTACGAACTAAAGAAAATATATCCATCAAGGGATTTGCTTGGTACAGTTTGATGCAGTGTAATATTGTAATTTTAAATCGAGTTCGCTAGTTTCTAGTTGGTAAATGAGTTTTAGTTAGTTCGTCTAGTAATTCGTTAGTTTGCTTATTAGTAATTGGCTTACATGGTGGATTATTATCGTCTCTAAATAGTGGGTTAGTCTCTTGTATATTAGGATGACTTTTGAATAATAATAAAAATTTGTGGTTGAGAATTCATGGAGTTTAGGCTCCTTGATGTTGCGTTACATTATCTCTAATTTTGGAAGACAGGCGTTCCTTGTGCAGATAAAGAGAACATGGAAAGAAACTTTAGTTGTCATGATATTAGACAATTGTTAAGGACATGTTTCTGCATCCATTCTATGAAGGCTTTCCTTTGCTTTTAACTACTTCCAATGCTCACCAACCTCTACCTTTGGCATTGCACTAATTATAAGAACAATAAGTGATCTGGATATGTTAATAGGTTGAATTACGATGAGATCCTTAAATTTGGGCCTTATTTGGAAATTGAGTTAAAAAAAAATATTTGTCTTTTAGTGAAAAGATGCTTATAACTGTTCATTAAAAATGAATTTTCCCTTATTTTGATCTCATAGATGTTTTTTCCCCAGAACTAAGTTACCATTCTCGAGAAAATAGGCTCCTGAGTTTTGATTCTAAGTACGTAACTATACTATGTTTTAGAGGGAATAAGATCAGTTCTTAAAACCAGTTCTTTTTTCTGGAGAAAATTTTCCAAAATAACCACCCCTAAATTTTACCCTCCACTACTTTACAGGCTGAAGAAGCACAAAGATTACGTAGAAAAAGAAAAGCAGAGAGAATGCGGCTATTAGACATGCAAAGAAGGCAAATGAAACGTTTAGAAGAAGTGAGAGAGACACAAAAGAAGGTATTTATCTTTAGCTTTTTGGTTTCTGGCTAGACTTTAACCATCATGCAATGTTGTGTGGTGGTAGTTGTATTTCTCTTTCCTTCTAAACTATACCTCTGGTTTTGGGGACGTTATTTCAAATTCACAATTCTTAAAAAACTATGGAACTGAGTTAGGACGTCCCTTTCTGAAATGGAAAACCCAATTGATTTGGTCCAGATTGGTTTTGTCTGTTTTCGTCTGCTATTTTTTGTTTCTAAATCAAGGAAGGGTATTCAAATGGTTTGTTCTTTTCAATCTTTCATGATGGTTGTCTATGGTGCTCTCTTACCACAACCTTTGCTGGATACTCTTCTCAGGACATCAGTCTTAACTGGCCAGCTTTTCTCTTCCCTTGTTAGGTCAATTTTTGTCATATGTAATGCTTTTTTTTCGTTGCATCTTTAATGATTATGCTTCAATTTTTGAAATTGTATTGCATTTACTTTTTCTCATCTATGGAGTTTTGTATCTATTAAGCATTAGTCTCTTTCCATTCAATCAATGAAAAGTTGTGTTGTATTCAAAAAATCAAGCGAGCGCAAGCTGATTACATATACCTATCAAAATTCATGAAAGTTTGTTAGAATGATGTTTTCCTTCTCATCTCACATTTTGCATATTTCAGGATGAGGAGAATATAAACTTGAAGGAACAACTTCGCGTGGATGTGAGAAAAGAGCTTAGTAAGTTGGAAATGAACTGCACTGATATGGCCTCCTTGTTACGTGGCTTGGGAATTCAAATTGGAAGTGGCTTACAGCCTTCGTCACAAGAGGTATTCTTTATAATTTGTTCTTGAGTGAGCATGAACATTATCGGTGAGTTTTTCATTTTTTTTCAATAGATAAAATATCATAAACAATATGCTCAATGCATGTTAGTAGTATATTTGTGTGAGAATTTTATTTACTTTGGGGGTACGAGTGGCTCCCATTCCTTGGTGAAGCAAATAAGGGAATTCAAATACCAGATATAATAAGGGAAAATGGAGTAAATTGTTTTAGATCAATCAGTCTGTTAAATGGATTGTATAAAGCTATTTCTAAGATGTTAGGTAGAAAAATATGATCATTTTCATGGTTTCTTTCAATCAAGCGGACTTGATATGGGAAAGACAAAGAGTAGTGAATGAAGTGTGATGGTGGATAAAGAAGGCAATGATATGACTCAGAAAGCTCTCAATTTTATTTCATAATGCCTCAGAGATGTAAACATAAGCCGTCGTTAAAACAGAAGGAAAATTGGGCAGTAACTTGGCAACAAGTGTCTGATACTGGTCGGACACGTATCAGACATGGACATGCTAGCCAAACAAAAGTTTTCATACTTCTTAGGTGTCAAAGACAAACATGTTAGTTTCGGAACAAAACTAAACCAGCACAAAGGAGGATCCTCCTTTAGTTCCTTAGGAAGAGTAGTGGCATCTTCACATGGTCACTGTTGCCGCGAAGGACCTACCTCTCCATGTGGGAAAAGAACTTATTTTTTCCCACTTCTTGACCAAGAAATGAGTGATTTGGACTATGCCTTTCAAAGGGGAAATAGAATTGCTCATGTTCTTCGATGTCGTCTTTGGTTGATCTATTGGACAAAACATGCGCCAATCCACCCAACCTTTTATATATACTCTCAACGCCTTTGGTTGATCTGTTGATGCACTCCCTTTCAATCAGAAGACCATTTAGAATATTGTCCAACATCTCATATTGGTGATCTAGTTCACCTTGTCGATGGAATGTGGTTGACCTTGCGAGAATCAAGCAAGCCATGATCTCTGGAACTTCTGGCAATTTCAAATCAGCAAGAAAATGTATTGATAGCAGCTCGACGAAAATGGACGCGTGAGTGAGACTCCACCCAACCTTTTATATATACTCTCAACGCCTCCCCTCGCCTGCGTTAGATCTGTTTGCATTCGACGGATTAGACGCGAAGGGACCAAAGATCACATCTGGCACCTCATGTTGATGCTTCTGGGCCCACAACATATGGTACTTGAAGGAAGACCCATTTTTTCGATTGAACTTTCGAACTGTCCTCTTCCTCAAGACTCGAATAAGTTCGGGCTCGTATTAGTACTAAAATAAATTTTGGAGTGTACATCAAGCACCACATCGGACCAGCAGTTCAAGATTCTATAACAAGTCATCTTGAATGCCAACCAAAATCATCTTGGACTTGACATCACAAGTCACCTCGTTCAGAATCACACATCAACAATCTATATGTCTCGAGAAGGGAACTCTAAAATAATTTTTGCTAATGGTGCAATTGAGGATTATGGGACTAGGAAGAAGGAATGGGTGCTCTTCAAGATTGAATTTGAAAAAGCCTATGATTATTTGGATTGGGACTTCTTGGATAAGATTTTGGAGGTTATTATAAGTGATGGATGTGGATGGGGCTGCTTGAGAATGTAAGTTACACTTTTCTTATTAATGGCAGCCGTAAGGGGAAAGTGGTGGCTGCTAGAAGCCTCAGACAAGGAGATCCTCTTTCCCCCATTATTTTCCTCCTTGTGCATGTTCTTAGCAGAATTTGTTGGCAAGTGTGTTGAGGGCAATGTCTATGAGCCTTTTGAGGTGGGTGAGGATAAGGTGGTCCTTTCTCATCTTCAATTTGCTGATGATACGTTCTTTTTCTGCTCTGAGAAGGAGAAGTCGTTCTTGATTTTGAATCATGTCCTTGCCTTCTTTGAAGAGATGTTTGGTCTGAAAATTAATATAGGAAAATCTAGTGTTATGGGGATCGTGAAGAAGGGAAACTTAGAAGGTGGGCAAATTTGGTTGGGTGTGAAGTCTTACCTTGGTCTCCCTCTTGGGAGCAATTATAAGTTGATCTCTTTATGGGATCCTGTGGTGGATAAGATTCGGAAGAGGTTAGCTCATTGGATTGGCTTGCGTGGAAGATGTCTTTGCTCGTGGGGCCTTTCTGTTGTATTCTTTGTTGGAAGGCGGAGGAAGACTTGGATCATATTCTCTAGCGCTGTGATTTTGCTAGTGACTGGGACCTCTTCCTCCAGACATTCAATATGATGTATGTTTGTCACAGTGATGTGATATGATTAAGACGTTCCTTTTCAATCTGCCTTTTGGAGAGAAGGGTTGTTTTTTGTGGATGGTGGGGGTTTGTGCGACTTTATGGGTCTTGTGGGTGAGCGGAATAGTAGGGTGCATAGGGGTGTGGATAGAGATTCTAGGGAGATTTGGTCTCTTGTTTGCTTCCACGTCTTCTTGTGGATTTCGATTTCAAAAACCTTTTGTAATTATTCTATAGACACTATTTTTCTTAGTTGGAGTTCCTTCTTATGGAGGGAGTTCCCCTTGTTGTGGGCTCGTCTTTTGTATGTCCGTGTATTCTTTCAGTTTTTTCTCATTGAATGTGGTTATTTTCATAAAATATATATCGATAGATAGATACATGCATACTTACTGCCCTTTTGCTGCCAGATGTTGGTCCTCTAGGCTGGAAAAGTTTAAAATCTCTTTCATTTTGAATAAGATGATGAGATGTTTGGCGTTTTGCAAACTCTCCTGGGATGGTGGCTGGAAGAAAGGCCAAGCTCGAGCTTTACACATAGGCTATTGCATTTATAGATATAATAGGGAAATCAAAGAATCCTTCTTAATCTTCTAACTCCTGTGATCAAAGATTCTTAACTTCGTATATAGAAGTGGTAAGAGATTCTTACTTGACAAACAATTCCTATTAGAGTAGATAGTTCGTTGATGTGAGGCTGTTAGGATCCCTCCTAACAAGAACAATAGTCAAGAATATAGAATAAACTCAATAACAATTCAATTACAGAAATATAGGAAAATATATTGAAATATGTTATAATCTCGTAAGTAAAATGAACAAAAATACCCAACAGAATAGTGTCAAACCAACACTTTCAAGAGGGTTGGAAATCCTCTCCGAAATTCCCAAACTAGGAAATCCCACTAAATTCTTCACATCTTTCTCTAATCCCAATCCCTCTTCCCCTATTTATAATTAAAATTCATAATAAACTTACTATCTAATTACTCATATGCCCCTTCTAACTTTCCCTACTAATATTCTATTAATATTCTTATTTATTTCTATAGCTAGAGCCTTACAGAGGCCTCACTAATGAGCTGATTCAAATGGCCATTTTTTTTTTGGTAGTTATGGTCTTTTGATATAAAAGATGAGCAGCTATTGCAAGTGAAATTAAGTAATAAACCTTTTTGTTATTGGTTCAGGTGCAAGCAGCATATAAAAGGGCGTTGCTTAAGTTTCATCCAGATAGAGTATCGAGCACAGACATTCGCCAGCTCGTGGAAGCTGAGGAAAAATTTAAACTCATCTCTCACATGAAGAAAAGATTTATGTGCTAACGAACTTGTAGTAGTTGAAATTTCCCTTTTCTTTTTCCATTTTTATTTGGTAAATGTTATATGATTTTGCTGCCCTTTCTTAGTTCCCACCGGCACATCATATTTCCAGGGTAGGTCTCATTTACGTATATTATTTTTTGTTATTTTATTCTTGTGGTGAATAGTCGTATATTATTTTTTGTTATTTTATTCTTGTGGTTAATAGTAGTAAGAATTGACAAGATGTTGGTGAATTTTTCAATTGAAAAAAAGAAAACCCCTCATTTCAGAGTGTAAGGAAGGAAAAAAAAAAAAAAAGAATTAAATGGTTAAATTATTTAAAAATAATTAGCAATGCTGAGAGCACATATTTGGCTGTATTTATCTTTGCGCAGTATCTTCTCATCACACATGAAAAATGGTGCAACTTTGATGATTAATGTTGGTGCATATTCGTTCAGTTGAAGTTTTGAAGTGGACATTGTAGTCTCTAAAATTTGCAAATGATCATGAGCTTAACTTTATTGTAATGGAACGATTATAATTACGCATGAACAATGTGAATACAATGATAAGCTAATTGTATTTGATTGCTTGAAAATAAATTAAAAAATGAATTAATAAAGTATAGAAATGTTAAAATGATAAACTATTTCCTTCAAGATTAATTACACTTTCCCATTCTACAATTAAATCTAATTTGAAAAATTGCTACAACAAGTTAGTCTTGTAGACCAAATATTGAAAAGAAAAAAAATACAAAAATACAAAAAATATCTTAAATTTTTTTAAAAAAAATTACAACATAAAAATCTGTGATTGAATACAAGTCCCAAGTTGGACTCAAATATTTTTCTAGAAAAAAGATTTACTTGGATGTGAAATCATGTGCTGTTTGTTTATTTTAGTTTTCATGCTTTCACAATGTAGAATTTTTTTTGTATGAATGACTCGTTCACAAGTTTATTAATGACGAATCCCTCACAAACGTATGAAATTTGATCTTTTATTATTGCTATAACGCTCTTTGCTTTTCTGCTATATTTTCTCTATTTTTTTCAGTCAATTGTACTTTTGAATGAAAAAATGAAGATAGTGATAAAGATGACCATTGTATTAGAACTACATTTGATCATTTCTAACGCGATACGCTATTAAATGCATACAATTTGTTGTGCTTTTCTCATTTTTCTCACAATTCGTTGTGTCGGTGTAAAAAAAGTAGAGATCGATGTCCATCACATTAAGACGATGGTAGAAATGGTCACCCCTAACACAATATGTTATAAAATGCAGCTATAGGCTCTTATGCAAGCAGAAGGTTATATAATCTTTCACATATTTGTGGGAAACGAGTCATCAATAAAAAAAAGGTGCTTGTGAATGTGTCATCCATACAAAAGAACTCTGCAATGTAGCAAGAAAAAGTAAGCATGTATTATTTTCAATCCTAAAGTAAAGGCATTTTCAGGATACGGTTCTGAAATACAATGACTGACTAAAATAGTATTGTGTATATATATAGTACTAAATAAAACCAGCTGCTCCAATACTGATATGGAAATAATATAATTTTTTTCACACATCATCCCAATTTCCCTCGACGAGGGATGAAGCTTATATTCAGCAAGTATACATACAGAAAACGACCCAAAACACGGAAGCCTCCCATTTATGAACCTAATCGATGAAGTGGATGAGAAACAAAACAAATAAAGAAATATGAACATTAGCTCTTACCAAAATTTTGACTGGTTCATTCGAGGCACGCGAGTAAAATCCGAATTATGGCTGGCTGGCTTTCTTTTCTGTGGTCGGTTCGCTTTCATCGTGATTGTACCAAAATTTGTTTGTCCCTCTTGGAGACCATGAAACACAAATCAAACGACTTACTTAGATTCACATCTTTCATTTCCTTCTCTTCCTTCCATTTCCCAATTGTCCAGATTTGAACGCGTGCTCTTGTGCTTCAAGGAAGGTTCTTGCTTTCTTATACTTTTCTGCTCTTTCTTCTTCCTGCAGTGCCTTATCTCTCGCCTTCACTTCGGACAAGAAATGGTTATCCTTGCGTAGTTCTCGGACTGCTCCTTTAGTTTCACGTTTTAAAAGTTTCTGCATCTTTCTTCTTTCAGCTCGTTCCCGATCTGGATCGTAATCTCTGCCTCTAACAAAGCTATGGAAGTAGTAACAAGTAGTAGCAACAATTTGGGGTCAGAACAAAAACTAAGAGAGCATGAATATTACTTAAAAGACAGAATAGAATAAAAGAAAGTACTTCTCCTCAAATTTTGGATTGAGTAATTTGATGGGCACAGCCTTTTGTTTTCTCATTCTAAGAGGTTGCCGCCCCGTGTAATGCTCCTCCGTTTTGGCTTCGATCGCTTTAGCTACTTTCCTGAATTTATCCTGTAATACATCCGGCATGTTCTCTTGCTGTGCCAATTCATGTAAAATTGTCGATATTGGCAAGAAGATTTCAGGGAAGGTTTTCAATTGACCATATATATTAACAAAACCGTCGAGAGTTTCGGTAACTGTTGACAGCAACCCGGCCCTGCAAATTTGAAAGACCAAACCTTTCATAACATCCAATAGATATTCAATTCTCATTGAAAATATATCTTCACTCTGATTTAGATACGCAAGTCCCAAACCAAAGCCCAAACTAATAATCACACGACAAAAATCAAATAGTAATTTCAAATTTGGGTACAGATCTTGGACGCAGAAACAGGAAAGACACATTTATTAAAATGTATATTTTTGAAGTAGGTTGTCTCCGTTTCTTTTACTGTGGACTCTTCCTTTTGTATGCCCTTCTATTATTTCATTATTTTTCTCAATGAAAGTTTGGTTATTCAATATACATAAGTATACATCTCTTTTCCATATGGAAATTCGAAATCAATAAGTTTTATGGATTTGTATGCTTAAAAATGACAAAGTTATGTCTTGTGTGCTCAAAATGTATTAGTTTTGTGGTATCTATTTTTGTGTCTATTTAATATGCTTACAAGTGTGTTGTCTAACAAATGTTGTATTCATATTGATTTTGTAATACCTATCTATTATGCTACCAAGTGAACAAATGTTGGAATGTCCAGACATCCAAAGTTCATCCATCATCCCATTGCCAAAAATTGGGTGGTGAAGCACCAAGTGTTCGATTTGTGTTAGGTTCTTTTCCCTTTATTAAAAGAGACTCCTGCAATGGGCTTATGTTCCTTCTGAAAACAATTTGGTGAGATTTACGCAACACAAGAAAGGTTCATTTTCCAAGACGAGGGAGGCAACAATTAGATTAGGCGTGAAACATGGTTAGTTTTCTGTACTCAACAAGAGCGTGTTCAATTAAATCTCTTTGGTCCTTCGATAACAAAGAATTTGACCACTTTTTCATTTGGAACAGTTTCAAACCATTTCACTCTCAGGTCAATTTGCTCCACCCCGCTCCACTCCACCCCCGGAAAAAAAAAACATTAAAAGAAGAAAAAAATAAAAAGGAAGAAAAAGAACAATAAAAATGAGGGAAAATACAGAGACAAAAAGGTACCTGAAATTGTCGGAGCTAAAAACCGAAGAATCGTCAGTCAAGTCCATTATGAAGAAGAAGTTCAGGGGGGTAATCTCGTTTGTAGGATTCTGTATACGCAGCAACTGTCCAAGTGCTTGCAAATCCACTAGATGACATATCTGCTGAGAAACAAATGTGTTTATCAGTCATTTGAATCAATGAAGTCCCCCCTCATAGAGTTAAATCTCTCGAGCAAATGGAACTACTTAAAATAAGGGTGTGATCTTTACGGTATACCTGAGGATTCTGAGACGATGATGACCTACTAACAGCTGCGGCCAACAAAGTCCGGAGAAAGTTTATTGCTTCAGGACAGAACTTCGAAGATTGTCTGGCAACCTACATTTTAGGAGTTTCCCTTGTGAAAAAGACAGAAAAAGTAATTTTTGAAAAGGAATAGGTACATGGAATAACGCAGAACATCCATTCAACAAATGGGAAAAGGAAAACAACAATATCAATCATTACTGGCACTTTTATGCCTTTATTATTAGTTATTGAGTTTATGTAAAGAGACTTAGGAACTGACCTTCCCAACTTCTAACATGTTTTTCTCAAAAAAAAAAAAAAAAAAAAAAGGCGAAATAGATTAGAAGTTATTACTGGTAACTAACAGAGCTACATCGATGGCATAATGCACTCCTAGGGAACTACTTTGCCTAAAAGGCAAGTATATCAACAAGACTTAAAACGGGAAGTAACTTAGATTTGTTGACATAAAAATAAAACTGGGGAATAACAACTACCAAAATTACAAGTCCAATTCAAGATTTCACATGAATGATAGAAAACATTCATGCACAAAGTAAAATAAAATGATAATGATTAGTTTAACATACATAGAGCAGCAGAGAACATAAGAAAGCCCCTGTTGCAAGATCCCGACCCGTCACAATGGGGCAACGCATCAAATATTCACACATTAATGATATGGTTGGCGTAATGACCACATGGTTGTAATCAGAGCAAGGAAATATCATTGACCACAGCCTCAAGAGGATCAGAGTTTTGGAAGAAGGCCACGAGCTATTCTCTGCAAGAACAATTGGAATTCAGTTCTGTACATGGGTATTTAATGCATATATGATATACCAACAGGACCAATCAAATAATTGAGTTCATAATAGTAACCTGGATTTTTATTCTGAACACAAAATTGTTGATGAGTGCGGGATATCCTCATCCTAGCACATGTTGCAGCATAAAAAGGAATCTCCATACTCATTTCCATCAATGGCTTGAAAAGTAAATTGAGTAGCTCCACATTCAATGGCTTCTTATTTGCTGAGACAGCAAAATATTGCAAAAGTATACCATAGAATCTCTGAATAGGACATTAGTACCAACAGTTAGAAGGCAAACCAATGGCACAGAGAACGTATACGTATATTCCAAACAAAAAGGAGGGGATATCTGTTGCAGTGTGTAATGGAGAAGGGAATATCATAAGCATCCAAGAAATAAGCAGGAGAAAATTGAAGAACATGCAGGCTTTTCTCAATAACAAGTGCTTTCCAATTAAAGCTGACAACTAAACTTATGAAGATTCAAACATACAAATGGAGCTTGATTTTCAATAAGTGAACCAGTAAAAGTTATAGAAACTAAGATGCATTCAAGACTATATTCATGAATCATGGAAAAGGCTGTTCATTTCGTAATAAACAGCAAAATTCTAGAAAATTAGTATTTGGATATACAATCCATCAACAGATTAACGAAGGTAAGATCAGGCACCTAATTACCGAGTTTAAATGAGAACAGATTCAGAAACTAAACTACTTTCCCAGTAAACACCTACGTAATAGAAAACCTCCCACACCAGACATAAAGAACATTCCTTTATAGTCACTCCCTAAGCCTGCATTAATAGTTCAAATCGATACACCACACATATTCCCAAGTAGTTTAAATCAATAATCATTATATGTTGTTTTAATATGTTAATAGCTTACAATGTGTTTTGCCTTCTGAAAGAGATAACACCCAGCTGACATTATTAATTGTAACTTGGTTCCGGCAAGAACGTATAAACAAGTTGATTTCAATAACAAAAAGACATTGATGTACTATGTGAACATATAAATATAAACAACACATACCTGCATTTTTTCCAGATTTTTGTCCATTAATTGGATAGCATTACTTCCTCGAATTCTAGCAATGATCAAGATTACATCACTATTTGAACAATTGGCCAATAATGACAAAAATTGGTCATAGCTCTCTGGTGCATCAATTATATAAGGAAGTTCGGGTTTACTTTGACGTTGTATATCCCTTTCTAATTTCTTAGCATCTTCAGATATTCCATCGCTTTTACTACTTTTAGCAATGGAGCTCTTATATGCCTTTTTAGGGCCTTCGTGATCCACTTTCTCTTTAGAATGTTCCTCATCCGGCCCATTTCGCCCTTTACTTGCTTCATCATCCTCATCTGAATCAGTGTCAATAATGTCATCATCACTCTGTTCCCAATCCTTCAAAGAATGCTTCAATCCATGAGTGCTATCATCTTCCTCGGATTCATCATCAGAATCCCCATCTGCATCATCTTGACTATTGTCAGAATCTTCTGCTGAATCATCATCTTCACTTTCAGTGCCATCAGCATCCTTTCTTCCAAGAATCTCATCGACCCAACCCTTCTTATGACTGCGCTCATCATCAAGTGTAAATGAATCACCGAGATCATCCCCAGAGATATATTTCTGTTTCCCTACAGATGCATTTTCAGCATCATCATCTTCTTCATCACTAGAGTTATCTGGCGCAAGCATCCTTTTCTGTCTTTCCTCCTGAAAGGTAAGATAACATTTTAAATTTGAAGTATAAACAAATAATGTAGGTCTCATGGCCAGTCCCAAGAAGTAAAGGAAAAGGTAAGTAGCAGAAATGTCACTCTCAAACATCAGGTATTCAATGTCTCAGATGATAACAGATATCAACAAGATAGAATGAACGCCTATGCTTACTAATGCTAAACGTATTCAGTGTTCTACATTCAACAATCCTTTTAAGAAACTAGAAGATGTTCATACAGGAAATCCTAAATATTTGAATAGAATATAATTCCTAAACAATATAAATAGAGATCATAAATTCAACTTTTTTTTATGTATACTATACGATTGGAGTTATATTCAATCTTATTTTTCTATGATAACAAATTTGATTTCAAATTTTCCCACATTATTGTACCTTTTGATTTTGAATTTCACCCAAATTTGATATATGAGATTGAATATGAATGTAATAAATTTTCTTAATTTGAGATCAGGATGGCTTGAATTTGACTTAACATTTGTACGAAATATTTAGGATCCAAGGTAAATGATAGATTCTATCCAAATTTTGGTTTACATTTTTAATACAATTCTAAGAGACTTAGTGGAATTAAATTTTGGATAGAAATTTGATTATGCCCAAATTCAATTTGATTCTAATTGGATCAAATTTGAAACTTATCTAATTTATCTTTTGGTTGAAATTTGACCAATTAGTGGATTATAATTTGAATCCAAATTCCTACTTTGATCAAATTCCAAATTCATAACTCACTGTTTTAAGTTGGTGGAGTGAAGTTATTTAACACCGAGTTGTGAAGTATGTGGGTCAAACAATGAGTTAGTTATTTTAACCAACTCGACTAAACTCAAGTTGGTGGGCAATATACCCTAACATTAACACACTGCAAAAATTAAAATACTCTGTTTTTCTTCACTTAAACCCGAATTCAACTAGAACAGAGGCTGGACAAAAGAAAGTTTGTATTAGAGAATCTAGGACACCATCACATAGTTAAAAGAATTATAAAATACCTCTAATAGCTCAAGACGTTCTCGCTCCTCCTGAGCAATTTCTTCAGGTGTCTTTGTCCTGTCAGAAGGGCGTGCACGTATTTCCATTGCCATCTCTTTAACAAGCCTGTCAAAAGCGTCAGGTTTTTCCTGCATCATGCAAAAAGAAGACCTCATTTTCTTAGACATACAATATTCTAGATAACCTAGAATTACATTTAAATTGTTTTTAAAAAAAAAAAAAGAAAAAAGAAAAAAGAAAAAAAGAAAAGGTCATAACCAAAAGGAATAGAGATTGAGAGGTAATAATAGAGACAGGGAAGAATTGAACATAACAAAAGGAGGAAAATGGATGCACACTACACAAAGAAATCCTGAAGCTATTTGCTCGATAAGAAATATCAATAGCAGGATGGAAGATGGCAGAAAATCAGAACTACAGAATCAACTTGGTGGGAATTTAGACAACAGGTGATGTAATACCTGATTAAAATTTTCAGTTTTTCCAGCAGCAGACAAATTATCCTTCTTTAAATGCTCATTTGAAATACTCTTTTGAACAAGAGCCTTCAAGGCATTTCCAGAACCAGTGAGAGATAACAACGCCTCAGACTGGACCAACGACTCAAACTTCTTGTCCAATTCTTCAACAAGTTGTTCATTTTCTTCCTTATCCTTCGCTTTTTGTGCCTGAGAAGAAAGGTTTCAACATGAAAAAAAAAGTATTAGACTCACCTTGAAAAAGAAAATCATCAAAATTTGTACACACTGATTCTGAAAGATTGGAAAAATAAAAATCTTCACCTTGAAAAATTTGCTCTTTGCAATAACCTCATCCATAACTTCCTTCTTGCTTTTGCGTTTCTGTAAATTTAGATCACTGATTTCAGAAATACACAATGGCTTGAAAGTAACATATATAGATATGCATATATGAGCTAAAATATACTTGCAAGGTTGTTCATCCAAATATATTCATATCTACAAACCTATATCATAGCCTAAAGTATAAAATCATTCATGTCATATTAACTTGTATGGGCAAACTATGCTACAACAGTAAAGCTAAAGCTTTCACATTTTTTCCTCCTTGTAAAGAGATAACTTTAGAATTACGCCAAAAGAGACTTATAAAATTTTAGCTACAACTTTCTGAAAAGGCAAAATCCCACATTCATGTGAATGGCTAGCATGAAAATTAGTACAACAAATTGGCCCATATATGATACGATAACAAAAAAAAAAAAATGATAGCAAGGAATCTCACATTTTCCTCTCCTTCTAAAGAAGGACCTTTTTGTTGATGTACTGCATCACGGTAAGCCCCCTCTGCAAAGTACAATGAGTGGTATTAATGTGAGTTCAAAGAAGCATATGTAGTAGTTAATAAAGGATTAGCGTTCCAACAAATGTTCGTCAACATTAATAGAATTCCTAGTTCAATAAAAGAGATGGGCTATTAGTGATAAGAAACTAAATCCAGTGTTCTTTTACCAAATAATGAACTAAAGAGAAAAACCGCGGCATTGGGCGAAGAAAAGAGAAGGCAGCATTTGGAAGAGAGATGAAAAAAACATGTTTTACAGTGACATACATTAACAAAAGCTTTATACGTACTCTTGGGTTCACCAGCTGCTGCATCGTCATCGTCATCGTCATCCGGCATTATTTCGTCCTCAAAATCGTCGTTTGCAGGTAACGAACCAAGATTTTGGATTCCAAAATAATCATCTTCTTCTCCATCAGATAAGTTATATTTGCCGCTCTTATTCAATTTTCGCTAAAGAAAATAAAAACAATCAGAACAGATAAAAGTAAACAATGCTAAAATCGAATGCTCAAAGCAAACCAATGCATTCACCTTCAGTTCACGTTGCGAACGTAAAATAGCTTTATCGAACTCCCCAAGCTCTTCGTCCCATTCTCCAATTCGCTTATCGGAAAATTCTGTAGACTTGCGACTTTGTTCGTACTCCTTCAATAGCGTCTTTTTCCTCTGCCTCACCGAAAAGAGGACTAACGATCAAACAAACGGAAGAAAAGTAGACTCTCGCATACAGAGAAAATCACAAGAATTATCAAGGGAGACTACCTTTTCAATGGCGAGGGAACGAGCAAGGCCAATACGACGCTCTTCTCCCTTACGTTTCTTCCCAAGGACGTCAAATTTCCTGCGAGACCAAATACTTTCGAATGGATTCGTCTTCGGAGCGGTGACCTTCATCGTCAAGGCTTTCGGACCGGAACTCTTCTTCTTCTTCTTCTTGGTCTTCTTATTATCATTGTTGCTCGAGCTGCGGATGGATAGCTTAGCCATAGATTCACCAAGAAAACGAGGGGAGGTGCCTCTAGGGTTTATGCAGTGCAGGGTTTAAGGTTGAAGAAGAAGAAGCTCTCGACTTGAACCTTTCGGCGTTTCAGAGTTCGGAATGTAGCCGGCGAAATCAAAAGCTTCGGGCTCGAGTTCTCGCTTAACCTTTGAATTGGGCTTCCACGATTCCAACGGCCCGTTTCATTTGGTAAATTGAGCCGAATTTAAATTAGGCTCAACAAGACCCAAACTGAAGGACGACCCACATGAATTTTACAAGCAATAACTTACATCCCCGCCCATTCTTTATTTTATTTTTATTTTTTTTATTCTGTGAATAATATTTTCCTTTTCTTTTCCGTTGGGATTTAAGCACGTGGTTAGACATTATAGTAAATTTGTAAATATGTACTATAACACGTGATTTTCTTTTTCTTAATAAAATATCTAATCAATTATCATGATGAACTACAAAAGTAATAAAACTTTTTTTAAAAAAATTGTAAACATGATGAATCATCAAATGTATGCATGAATTATAGAACCATATTGGTTGCAACAAATGATTTTTTTTTTTTTTTTTTTTTTTGTAATATATGGAGAATTGAGCTCTAACCTCGACTTGATAGTACAAAATTTATGTGTGAATAAGATCCTTTTGTTTTTTTTATAAAAAACAAATGGCATATTAAGCAATTAGAAATGATTCATTAATTTATAAAATTAAATTTAAAAATTACCGATGGAGATGACGGATTAAGGATGGAAGTGGAAACAAAGTTTTTTATTGTGCTTTTGCTAAATTATTTTCTCAATAATCTAATCTTAATCTTTTTTTTTTTTAAGAAGATAAAGGTTTTTGGGTCAATAGGTACATCGGATTATCCCAACTGATCTTAACCTGAACCAAATTTAAGGCACGATTGCTAATTATTTAATTGTTTTATGTTTTAATTTTGAAGATTAAGTTTAAAAATATTTCTTACAGGGTCTTTTAGTTTTTTCTCTACTTTTTTTCTTTTTTACTATAAGTTCAAATGTTTACTTTTGAGAACTGAAAATTACCCCGAAAGACTTTTTCAAAAATTAAATGAATAATTAAACAAATATTGAAACCTAAATTACTCCTATTTACGTTAATAAAAATTGTTTTTATTGGCATTTTTGTTATAGGGAACTCAATCGCAAACCAACTTCATTTCATCCAAAATCATAGACTGGGTGGAGGGGAATATATTTTGAGAATTAAAATGTTGGAGATTAAAAAATCAAACTAGAAGAATAAAAAGGAATTACTCATACTTTGATGAACATATGCTCAAGTAATTGGCATCCAGTGCCATATATTTGATGGTTTGATTTACTAGTAAATAGTTAATACATGTTAACAATGATATGTTATGTTTAACCCTTAAGAAAAAAAATCAATCTTCTTTTTCCTTGTTTGCTTACATTTGACATTATTATGTTAGTCAAGAAAGGTCAACATGAAAAACATGGTCCAAATATCCAAATCCAAGCTTTACAAAACCCTAAACCCTAGCTATACATTATATATTAATCCCTAAAAGCCTTAGCCTTTTGAGAAAGCACTTTTCTTTGGAACAGAACAGCTCCATTTCATAGTATATTAGCAATCTGATTACATTCAAGTTTTTTAGTAGAATATCTCAAACACAACAAAGTTCAAATGTTTTCTTTGTCAAGTTAACAAAAGCTCACAGAAAGAAAACCCTTCATATAACTCAAAGCATTACACTTATAGGGTATAACTAGTTCCCTTTTCCATTATTAAGCTAGCTACATCCCTCCTCCTCCTCCTCTTCCTCCCCGTGCACTTCTTCGATACTAATCCGATCACCACCGAAAATTCCCGACGTGCAACAAGATTCATTCGTGACCATCAAAACTTGCAAGCCTAATATTGATTCAAACAATGAAAAGATAATATATGTAACATTAGCATGAATCTTAGAGTTATTCTATATTGATTCCGCATTACTAATTTCATCCATATAGTTTGGACTTGGAGAAAGTTGAAATATAAGTTAGTCCATATGATTTGATAAAATCATCTTAAATAATAATCCATACGGTAGGGATTAGAATATAATTATGAAAAATTTATCAAACCACATGAACTATTTATGACGTTTAAAATTATAAAAACTAAATTCTAACTTTCTCTTAACCGACCAAATTTGTAATTTAACCTATTATCTAGAAGCACTTTTGAGGGGGAGGGGGGAACACTAATCAAAGGCTTCCTCCAAAAGTAGCTTTTTTTCACAATTTCACAAATACAAATAATAAATAAAGAAATGAAAGCTATTGTTTGGATGGATTATTACCCAATGTTTAGAGAGGGATGAGGAGCTGATGGGAATAAGAAAGATAAGGCATTGTAACCATGGTGTTGCTGCTGCTCCCATTCTGCCTGTTGTGCCATTGCTACACTCTTTTCCTTCTCCTTGATCTTTTTTTTTTTTTTTTTTCACAAATTGGTAAATAAAATGTAACTACTCAATCATAATTAAGTTTGTAAACCGATAAAAATTGAACTTTAAACTAATTAGAAAGAAATAACATTCCATAACTTTAAACATAAAGATCTCCCATTTCGATGCTATGTTAGACGATTATTTGTTTAAACATAAAGATCTCCCCCTCAAAAGTATTTGTTTAACATAATTTCTTATATTAATGAATGAAAACACTTTAAAAAATAAAATTCGAGTTAAAATGAACGTTTCAAAAGTTGATTCAAGTTATTAAATTAAAACCCTATCTTATATATATATCTATAAATAAAGTGTTTTAAGAAAAATGTACATCTTAAAAATGTGCTTAATTTAAAGAGTATGCAAAACTTCACCTGCTTAGCCAGTAGGGCATTTTGCTCCTGTATTGCTCTTTCCTGTCATATATGTAAGATTAAAAATATATATATATTAGAATGTAAAGTAAATAAAATAAAATAGAAAAATTCACTATCATAATTAAGATTTCTTTTTTTAAAAAAAGGGAAAAGTAAAGAGTATTTGCCTTTCTTTGGAGTGCAGAGATGGAATCATACATAAGTTGGTTCTGAAAAATAATCCAATAGACATATATAATTTTTCAATAATAATTACAAGCATTAAAAAGGAAAATACATAAATAAACAAATATTCAAATAAAAAACAGCCCTACTTTTCTGGATCGAACATGTTTAAGTGCAGTGTCAATTTGTTGCTCCAAGTTCTGCAGTTCTTTGACACTCAGTGAATCCAAATCTTCACCCATATAATGACTGCAATCATACGATGGTATTAAATTTTTATCGACATATCAAAATAAAAAAAAGAAAAAAATCAACTAAATATCAAAAGGATATCCAAAATTATATAAATTACTAGAATATTAAATTTTCTATGACCATATTAGAAAATGGTCCATGCATCGACATTTCTATTATATATTATTAAAGTTAGAACGAAGAAGATACATGTATATATATAAAGAAAATGTTTATTTGTATAATATAATATAGACATCGACATTTAAAATATTGGTATAAACGTGGACTATGTACCTGTTGTTTCTTTGTAAAAGTTCGACTTTGGACTTGAGTCTGTAGTATTCGAGAGTCCAATTTTCATGAGAAAATTCAGATTCAGAAGCTGCAATTTGCTGCCTTCCCACGTAAGAATATCTCTCATATCGTTCAAGTATTTTCTCCATGCTGCATCAATAATTAAAGTATATATTTTAACTTTAATAAGACGCTAAACTTAAATAAACATTAGAGATTCAATTTTTCTTACACCTGACCTAGAAAAAAAAAACTTTTATTTCCAAATGGAAAACTATAACTCCCCCTTATTTAGGGCCTAACATGATAGGATATTTGTATATAAAGTTGTTCACGTCTATATCTACTAGATATAGTTAAACTTATTTTAAAAAATTTGCCAAATTTCAAGATTTCTAGGGGTAGTTTTACAAACTATTCCATCTATTAAAAATATATATATACTTTATTAGTCCCATTTGGAAACATTTTTTTTTAAATCAAGTCTATAAACACCTTTTTCACCTCTAAATCTCTTGTTTCCATATCTAATTTTTACCTATGTTTTCAAAAACAATGTCCAAAATTGAAAATTTTAAAAAAATAGTTTTTAAAAACTTATTTTTATTTTTATAATTTGGCTAAAAATTCAACTCTTGTACTCAAGAAAGATACAAAATATTGTAAGAAAATGTGAGACGTATTTTTTTTAAAACCAAAAATAAAAAAATGAAATAGTTGACCAAATGACGCCTTAGTTTTTAGTTTTTTTAAATGAAGCTTATAAACACCCTTCCATCTATAAATTTATTTCTTTATTATCTACTTTTTACCAATGTTTTCAAAAACTAAACCAAGGTTTGAAACTTTTTTTTAGAAAAAATAGCTTTTAAAAGGTATAAATATATATATATTATTATATATATATATATATATTATATATATATATATATATATATTATTTATATATTATAGAATTTGTCTAAGAATTCAACTCTCCTCTACTTAAGAAAAATGCAAACTGTTATAAGAAAGTGAGAGAAAATAGACTTAGTTTTAAAAAACCATTCTACTTAAAAAATATGCAAATCATTGTAAGAATTGTTAATGAAATAGACTTAATTTTCAAAAACAAAAATAAAAAACTAAATGATTACCAAACGAGACCGAAGTTTTTTTAAAGCATTGGTAGATAATAAAACATATAGTAATGTTTATACGATTAAATTTATATAATAAACAGTCTTAAAAAGTATTTTTTTAAAAAAAAAAAGCTATAAATTCAAGTGTTTAGGTAAAATATGAACACCAATATAAAGAAATATACACAATTATCAAAACAAAAAATCAGATAGTTATATCACCAATGACTTAAACGATGACGTAAACTGAAATACTGAATCCAACCCACATAAAAAGAAAATAACAAACAATAAAATATGACAAGATCACAAGGAAAGACAAAAACAAAAAAAAAAAAACAGTGCAAATATATATTTTACTATTCACGAAACTACATAATTGACAGAGCACAATGACTTTAGAATTAAAAGTATGTTAAATTACCAAATGTATTCAGAAAATATATATATATATATATAACATGTAAAGTAGGGAAATCGAACCTCTCATAAGTACTATGTCAATTGAACTATATTTTGACAAAAAAAAAAAATCATTTTTGTTTTTTAGTTAAAGGAAGAAAAATGATAGGGTTTAATCCACAGGAAATGTAAAAAAAAAAAAAAAAAAAAAAAAAAGTTAAAATACTATTTTGATCTCCGAACTTTGAAGCTTGTTCAATTTTACTTTATCCAATTTTGACTTCCTATACATTCGATCAATCTTAAGTTTTGGTCCCTCAAAGATAATTTTTTTACGGAAATTATTTTAATAATAATAATAATATTTTTTTATAAAAAAAAATATGTGAAAATGTTTTCAAAATTTATAGGAAAAATGTTAAAATAAAACAAAATGATTTCTTAAAAATCAATCCTTAATCAACAAAGATTAAATTTAAAATTTATTAAAAATATAGGACTAATACGATACTTTAACCATGTTTATTTGGAATAAACCAGCAATGAGGAGTAATCTTATTGAACTTAAAAAGGAATTTCCCCTTTGAACAGTAGCAACACAATTAATCAATTCTCTCTCTATCAATTCCATCTTTGAGTATCACTCACATAAGAAGCAACCATTAATATGGTACATCAACCAACCACTGTTTGAAGTTTCAAGTGATTTAAATTGAATTGACAGCCAAATATTATATAATATTATATATAATATCAAATTAAAGGAACTTGGAATATTAAACAGAAAATCAACTTTTGAAAGTTAGGGCCTAGATTTTGAAGCATATAAACACCAAGAGTTACTGTCTTCTATCAAGTCTTATCCTAGAGAAGAATAACAACTTTCTCCATCAAATCCATTAATTTTTCTCTCCCTTTTCCTTTTTTTCTGGCAAAAATATATATATTTTTTCTTTCAACTTCTATGTATTACTATCAACTATGAATACTCATTACTTCATTTAGGGCTAGGGTTCAACTTTTCTTTTATCTTTCATTGTCTATCATATGTTAAAGATTAATTAATATTGTTCTTAAGAAACCCTACATTTGAGGTCAGAATAAGAGAAAACAATTTTGAATAAGCTTTCGAATATATATATATATATTTATATATATATATATATAATATATTATATAATATATATATATATATATATATATAGATAGATAGATATAGATAGATAGAAAGTAATAATAAATGCAATTAATAAGTGATATAAATAAGGCCCACCAAATTTATAGTTATAGAAATCAAATATTTAAATAAACTAATTTATGTATGTATATCTCACAAGCAATCAATATGTGATAAATAAATGCATATAAAACAATAGCTTATAATGGTCACATGATGAAGCATACATAGAAGAAAGAAGGAAGCTTAAAATGGTCACAACTAAGGGACCTTTCATATATATGTATATATGTGAGAGTGATGGATTCGAACCTCTAATTTCTTAATTAAAAAAATAAATATATTAACTAGCTAAAATATGCTCAGATTTGATCTTTCATAAGGTTTCCTCATTTTTAATAAATTAATCCATGTATATGAATAGAGATCCTAAGTAATAAAATTGTAATAAACATATGCATAAATAATAGCTTATATATGGTGGTCACATGAAAAACATTAAAAAGAACATTTTGGGAATGGAAGATTAATGGTTAGAGATTGTTTGGTAACATTTTTATTTCTTATGTTATAGTTTATTTTTTTATCTTAAGTTTTTTAGAGTTACCATGTAATAATGTATGATGTACTATGTTGTGATAACATTTTTTTATTTTCACTTCCTTATTCTCCGCTTCCTACCATTGTTTTTCAAAAACTAAACCAAAATTTAAATTTTTTTAAAAAAATAGTTTTTGTTCTTAAATTTCTAATGTCTTTCATAAAATAATAATTTTTATAAATATAAAAAAGGAAAAGAAAAGGAAAAAAAAAAACACTTGTTTTGCATTTTCTAACATAAATGTTTCGAAACACCCTGGCTCAATAATGATAATAATAATAATAATAATAATAATAATAAACAAATAATGGTTTGAAAATCCTAGATTTCCCTATTTTTTAAAATGTTACCTCTCAAATATCATATAAAATACTAAAAACCTAAACCCAACAGTCAACACAAAATTTATAATATTTTATTTAAAAGAAAATAGTTTCAGGTCCCTGTTCTGTATTTTAAATTTATAATTTCATTTTCTATTTCTTTCATGGTTTATTATTACAACCTAGCTTCAGAAGAATTGAATTTAGTATACCTTCCAAAACATAAATATGAATAATTTCAATTACAAATCATTCAAAAATAGTTTCAAAATCAAATCAAAGCCAAGATTTTCAAGGTACAATAATTTTTTTCCCCTTCTTACCAAATTACTCTCTCTTTAGCTCTTACCATTTTTCTGACTTAACTACTGTATGTGAACAAACTACATGCAAACAAAAAATAATATAAACACCTAGAAGGAAACTGTATTTGTTACATTAGATCCTCATTTACATGTTAAAAAAAAAAACTACAAAAGTAGGGAAGAAAAAAGACCTAGTTTTCAAGTACAAAAATCTTAAAAGAAGAAGATCAAATAAACCCTAAAAATAAAAATGAAAACAAATGAATCGAGTTGAAGAATAGGAAGATCGATCTAATTAAATCATCACCGATCTGTACGATTATTCATTTGGGAGATTTTTTTTTTTTTTGAAACCCTAATAAAAATGGAAATAAAGGAAGTGGGTGTTAAGTGGTAGTGAAAAGTCAGAAAAATCAGAATTGTAGATGTAGATTTGGGGTCAATACGTTATTTATTTATTTATTTTTTTTTTTTTAGAAGAAATGAAAAATAGGAAAACCCAAAGACACATACACAAACACACTCATATAACTAAAGGTTGAAAAGAGAATTAAGGTTAAAATAAAATAAAATAAAGAAAGAAAAAGAGACCTGGAATCAGAGGAGTATTCAAAGAGCTTTCCTTTGTGGGAGAAAACAATCAAAGCAACTTCAGCATCACAGAGAACAGAGATTTCATGAGCCTTCTTAAGCAATCCAGCTTTCCTTTTGGAGAAAGTAACTTGCCTGTTTATTTTGTTCTCAATTCTTTTCAACTGAACCCTACCTCTTCCCATTTTCTTTCCTTTTTCTTCTTATTATTATTTTTCAAACAAAACCCAGTTACCCAAAAACAGGCTGCTGCTGCTGCTGCTGCTACTACTCAAAGAAAGGAAGAAGCAAAAACAAAAAAACACAAAAAACAAAAAAAAATCTAACAATCACAAGAAGAGAAAGAAAGGGGGGTTGAATTAGGTTTTGGGAGATTGGGGGGGAGCAGTTGTTATATAGGAAAAGTAATGGAATTGAAATTTTTTTAAAAAAAAAAAAAAAAAAAACAAGAAAAGTGGTTTTGTGAAAAGTGGTTCTTTTTTTTTTTTTTTTTTTTTTTTTTTTTTTTTTTTAAGGAAAAGTGGGTTTTGGTGAAGTGTTGTCGAGAGGTGATAGGGTAAAAGAACTGGCTGAATCGTTATGCAGATGTGGGGGTCACTTGTACCAACATTCACAGTTTTCTTTTTCTTTTTTTAAAAAATAAACTCTTTTAATCGCAGTTTTTTTTAGTTTCAACTCCGTTTGGTTATCATTTCGTTTTTTATTTTAAATTTTTAAAAATTAGCTAAATTTTCAAAAACAAAAACAAATTTTTACAAGCTACTTTTTTTAATTATCAAATTTTCACTTGATTTTTTAAAATAATTGATAAAAGATAAATAACAAATAAAGAAATTAGAACTGAAAGTGGTGTCTATAAACTCAATTTCAAAAACAAACAAAAAGTCAAATAATTATCAAATGAGACCTTAATATTTCATACATTTTCTAGCTCTCAAGTTTATACTATAAGTATTTTGCTCTTTGATATTAATTTCAGTTTAATTAATTAGAAACAAGTTAAATGAAATGTTTTAAATAATTTTGATAGTCATGAACGATGATGGAGGCTAATTTAATTATAATTAAATTCTTTTTAATTAATTAATAAACGTCAAGTAAAATCAAATATTAAAGATAAAGATAATCGTATAAATCTTGAAATTTAAAAAACTAAATGGAAATAAAATTCAAAATTTAGGGGTAAAAATTGAGAAATTTGTGAAAAATAGCAATTTTAGGTTTCTACCTTGTAGAATTAGCACGCTTTTCGAAGACTCATAAAAATAGTCTTTTTCAATCCATCTTAGATGAGATTGAGTGTCGAAAATTAGTTAAAAAAATCAACTTTTTTTCAACTTATCAATTATTTTAAGCCTTCTCGGTACATCTCGATTACACACCAAGATTTGCTTTTTGTTATTATTATTTTTTTGTAATATTTCCAAATCTTATATTATTTTGATATTTTCTCCAAATTCAATTATGTTTACAAATTATTACATAATTTTTCAAATCTTTAACATCAAATCTTTAACATAATTTATGTTTTTACAATTTTATGAATTTTCAAATTTTCAAATGCATCTTCTAATTATCAAATTAGATTTTCTAAATTAGATTCAACATTTTTAATTTGTATTATAGAGGGGATATTTAAAAAAAATAAAAAAGAAAAAAGAAGAAGATCATTTATTTATTTATTTTGAAGTAGAGACTAGAGAGTGGCGTTTATGGTTAGCGTTGACGGCGCCTGTTTATGTATAAGACCTTGACCACAAAACTCATAATAATGGAGAAATATATTTATTTATATGGCTATGGATGGACCATTAATATTATACTTTTTTTTTTTCAATTTCAATTTTAATTCCAGTGTTTTTTTTATGCTCTTTTTTTTTCCACATGAGATTAGATTTAATATTCTGATTTGTCTCATATAATTTCATTTCTTAAAATATCGGATATAATTATCTAGGTAAATTTAAACTTATCTAATATGAATTTTTTTAATACTCTCTAATATAGGTGAGATTTTTATACGTTTTAATTAATAAAGTAACATCAGTTAATCTAATTTTAGTTAATTATTAAATATAGATATATTATTTTATTTTAATAAATTCCAACCGACAAATTTACCATTAATATTGTATGTTATCTAAACTATTTAATATATTGTACTAAATAAATATTAATATACAATTTTATTATTAATTATCAATATTCTTATTATTTTATATTTTTTTGATTATTTTTACTAATTAAATTAAATACTTTAATTTATTAGGTTTAACTAATGGTTTAGTTATTCATCTTCTTATTTTGAGTGATTAAATAAATAATTAATCAACATAGAAATATACTAAATAATGCTAAATTTAATTTACGAAAATTTTCACTAGAAAAAATGTCAAACTATTTACACAAATAGTAAAAAAATAAAAAATACTGATAGATATTGATAAACTTCTGTCATCTTTTATCACCCCTATCAAAGAAGATCAAATTTTTGCTATGATGTGTAAATAGTTTCTCTTGTTTTTCTATTTTTTAAAATTCCTCTTTAATTTACCACTATATTAATTGTTCTCTTACATTTAATTAAATAATTGTCTAATTTTGATTTCTATATGCAAAATTGGTAAATCAAATACATATATTTTTTAAAATCTTTTTAGACATTAATTATCATGTATGTCCAAACACGAGCATTAATTGACCTAGACATTTCAATCTTAGATATTCAATATAGATATGCATGAAACAATATCTGCTATCCAAACACGCTCTTTGTGTGTTAACGAGAACTTTGTTTAACCCTTGAATCGAAACAAAGTTAGGTTTTGTTTAGAGATGACTTTGATTTCACAGCGTAAAGTTGTTTGTCGTAAAAATTGAAAATATAATGAATTGAAATATGACTCTCTATCATTATCAGAATGCACCAAAAGCGTGTTATTCATATATTGTTCCTCATAATTTTAGTGAGTGAAAATCAAAGTCATCCATACAATATTAATGCTCTCAAATGCTAGTTCTCATGCTCCTCTTCCCTCCCTTGTGGTCGCCGCTCTAAACCCTATTAATGGTGTGTGATGAGTAATATGGATAATTAACACATATTTAGTAAAATCATACTTCATTATTAATTTTGGGGCAAACGACACTACAAATCTGAAAGTTGGGTCCTTTGTGCCAAAAAAATCCAATAGAGTTTGGATTTTTTTTTTTTTTTTTTTTGATCTTGTGATTTGTGTTAATTGATTTGAGATATATTTAAATATTTTGTAATTTATTGATTTAAGCTAAGATTGATTAGTGATTTAGCATAGTAACAAAATAAGACACCATGCACTCACACCTTAATGTCATAGGATGTCTTTAGAGGGATTACGCCCTAATGTTACTTTCTCCTTCATTAATATTTATTATTACTACTTATTGGACAATCTTCTACAAATTTTCTTGCACATACAAGATATGGAGTGTTGCCAAAGTGAAAACCAACCATGAAATATTGAAGATAATTAAATTTTGAAATGTAATTTATAATTTATTTGATTTCAACATTTACCACTCACATTTAAAAAGAAAATTCAATAATAATTGAACTTGGCTAAGGAATATTATATTCTTGAAACAAATTAAAAGATTTTGGATAAAATCAAACCAACTTGATACTTGTTTGCATAATTCAGCCAACCCTACACCTAGACTATCCCCCTTTGAATGTAAAGCTTCTCACCCAAATATAAAATCCAAAATTAAATATGTACTAATTAGTTACATGATAAGTAAAGTGAGATGTACAAATGTACCATAGAATCCCTTTTTGTAAACTATGCCACTTTAACTTTTATCTTATTGTATTAAAAATAAATAAAAAAATAAATGGAGCATATGGATATTTGAAATTACAAACCTAAATAAAAATATGTATATCAATTATCGTTGAATTATGTTCATTTTGATCTTCTATTATATTTTTTTTATTATATTAGTTAAATAGATAATGTCTCGTGTAATAATTTAGTCCACCACACATCAAAGAAGAACTACCATAAAATTTTTATTCAAAAAGTAAAATCTGAAAAAATTTAGTAAATATAAAATTCTAACACATTTTAAAAGAAAATAAAAAGTACACAAAATGCTCAAGAAATAGTCTCGCAGAAATTTTGGATGGAGGATCATACTATCGACCTGAGACTTGTCTGATTTTATAGATTTCTTTTAACAAAATATTAGAGGAAAAGAAGGGATCAGAAGACACACCGAAAGTATCTATTTTTCCTTTCCTTTTCTTTTTATTTGATCAGTTCTTTGGTTGTTAATTACTATAAATCTCCTTTTTGTCTCAATGAAGCATCCTTTTTAAAAAAGAAAAAATCACTATATATTATTTTTCAAATGCATTGGCAAAGTTTGGTGCATGTTCTTGTGATAATATTTATACATTTCATATAAGATGTTGAAAAGGAAGGCTGTTTTATTTGGTGTATGTAAATGACATTATTACACAGAGAGAGAGGATCGTATGGAATTCATGTACATAAAATTTCAAAGTATGTACTAACAAAATAATTCTTTTAAAGAAAAAAGAAAAAAAAATTGTCTAAGATCTCAGAAATAACATTTAGGTAACAAAATTATTATCCAACTTGCCAGAAATAATAAAATTTCACAATGTCAACATTATGAGGTTGGAAAGAATAGTTTGTTTTTATATTTACTTTGTTGAATACTATTTTAATCTCTTTATTTTTAATTTTAATTCATTTTGATATCTGTATTTTTAAAATATTTATTTTAGTCTTTATACTTTAAACTCAAACGTCCATTTTAGTCTTGCTACTTCGTTTATAGAAGACCAAAATAGTCAATTTTTGAAAGTACGATAACTAAAATGAATTGAAGTTGAAAGTACAAAGACAAATCAAATTGAACATTTTGAAACTAGAGACTAACAAAAATTGAAAGTACGTTAACAAAAATGAACATTTAGAGAAGTGCCACAAAATTAAAAATATATTGACCAAAATAGTATCTAAACCTAAATTTAATCATTTCACCATTATCATGCACCAACATTTTAGTACAAATTATACATTTGTACGATGATTTCATATTAAATTCATATCTTCAAATTTTATTGGATTTTATTTACATCTTTATTGCCTTGAATAAACTTTTGCTACACCCCTTTCTCTCCTAAAGTCCCTAAATTATAAGGTAATTGCAATAACTTTAACTATAATAAATTACACTAATGAAAAAGAAAGCACCCACATAATTGATAGTGTATAAATTTATAATAAATGAACTTTATCATTAAATTTTAGTGTTTTAATGCTGAAAATATGTCATATTTAGTGAATAGAGAAAAGGATTGATCATATATTCTAATTTATTACTATATGCAAACTTTTGCATTTATTATATTTCAATATTTTTTTAGAGTATGAAAATTTTAAAGTATATATACATATTGTTGAATTCCCCCCTTGGTAACATCACTTTCTTTTTAACTATATATGTATAAATAAATTTCCAAGAAGAGGAATATGAGTTAATGGGGTACTTTTTTTTTAAAATGGCATAAAAAATTACATGGTGAACATTACTGTTGTGGGTTGTTTTTGAGTTTTGTGTTTATATATACCATTTATTACAATGAATGAAAGTTTAAATATAAGTTATTAAAGTGCATTAATTTTGTTTGAACATTTGTGTGTACCCTACATATATTATAATATAAGCAATCCCCAAAAATGTCACTCTCCCCCACAACACATGATCTTTATTTCATTTTCAAATAATGCCCCAAAATCTCACTTTCATTTTCTTTCTCTTTTTTTCTTTCCCATTTGCTCCTCTTCAAAATAATAATAATAATAATAATAATAATAATAATAACAATAATTATAATTATAAAAAAAAAAAGCTTATTGAATTATATGGTGTGTAGATAGAATATTTGAATGAAGCACATTTCTATTCTGAAAAATACTCTTATTAGATTTAAAATGGTGGTAGAGAATTGACATATATATATTTTTTATTTTCCAAAACAATGAGAGAAGGTTGAATATTAATGAGCAAAAAAGAAAAAAAAAATCATTTTGACCAAAGACTTGAATTCAATTCCATATTCAATTATATACATGATTTTCTTTAATAGGTAAAGATAATAGCACACCTCTCTCAAAAATAAAATTAAAAAAATAAATAAACAAACTAAAGTGAATTTAGCTCCATGATAATTCAAATATACTTCTTTAGATATTCAACAGTTGTTGTATGTTGTACTAAAAAAACCAATATTAAATTTGTCGGTTTATTAGGATAGAAAATCGACTCTTTTCGATATGATTCCATATTCCTTTTCATCTTAAAAACTATTTAAAACAAAATCGAACTGAAAATCTATGTAATGACCAGTTTTTGAAAACACAAGCTACTTGACTACAAATTAAATTTTTGAGTTGCATTACAAGTTACTAATTTTGACCACATTTTCTCCCCTATTGCTTTGGAAGACCTACCAAATTCTTAACCACCTTACACAATTTTTGAAGTGTCAATTTGTAAACTTTTACATGGTACATACATAATGTGACAGAATTATAAAAAAGCAATTAAAGAATTAAATTTTTTATTGTGCCTGAATTAATTTATTTGTAAGAGCTTAAATAGTACATATTGTGGCCAAAATAAAAAATCAAACAAACGATGAAGCAAAACGATTAAAATGTATTTAAATTTAATCGACTACGGGTAGTTTAGAATGTTTTCAAATATATTTTAATCGATTCTTATCAAATGTATTTAAACAAAAACGATTTTTAAAAAAAAAAATTGTCAAATCAATCCAATCGAGTACTAAGCAAAATAGTTTTGGTAAAAATCCATGCATGAGTTTAGATAGTTTATTGAAAATGTTAAAAAGTGTTGTTTTCTACATAAAAATGGTTGGCTATGTTTAATATAGTTCTTTAAGCACAAATCCTTTCCATTTTTTGGTCATATGAATTTGAAATTTAAATTTTATATTGCCTAAAATTGGAAAATTTGTTTTTAATTTGTAAAGCACTAGTTTAGATTATTTTGTATAAAAAAAATTATTTATGAGGAACTAAGTTTCACGTTTTAGTCCATAAATATAACAAACAAACAAAAAAAAAACTCTACCAAATGAAATGGAGAAAAAAATTTTGAGGAGTTGTTTTAAATGATAAAATTATTGAAAATATTTTTAAGTATAGTAAAATATTTATTGTTGATAGACGTCTATTACGGATAGTAATATTTTATCATATTTGTATATAAGTTGATTCATATTTATTTATTTGAAAACAACTCAAAAATTTATGAACCAAGTGAGAATTTTAATTTTTTTTTTGGAATGTCTCACATTATATATATATATTACTAAGAAAAAGTCATGGGAGCAAAAGAGGGTGCATTCATTTAGAACAATACTATAAAAAGTATATTAAAAAACAAATACTCTATAATTACAAACAAAGAAAGGTAATATATAGAGTAAAGACAAAAGAGAAAGTCTGTCTACATTAAAAGCTCATAAACCTAAGTCTATAATTACTAGGACACTATATATATACCATGCCCTACACAAGAGTGTGGAGCCAATTTTTGCACACTTTATTGATAATGCCTTGGATTCTTGAATTATTGTTGAAGGTTTTGACTACATTTATAGTAAATTTGAGTTTGCCCAAGTCTTTATAATTAATGAATGTTTTTTTTTTTTTTTTTTATCATCAATATATGTAATAAATTCATTTTGTAATTTTGAATCTGTGATTTTTTTCAGTTCAACAATCGTAATTGAGATGATAATTAGTGTTTTTATTTCATTGAACTACATTCTTATTAACATTAAATATGTGATGAATTGTCATGAAATTGAGATTTTTTATGAGGAGAGACGAGAGAATAAATTTCAAGAATTATGTGGTCTTAGTATTGAATTTATAGTATCTAAAATAAAGTAATAGAGATTTTAAACGACTCTCAAGGTTCTCCAATCTGCACTGGGTTCAAAAGGTTTGACAAGGGGTAGCCTATCAAGACGTTAAAAGGGGAGGCTATTCAAATTGGCCTTTTTATTCCCTTCTTTGGTTGAGAGGGGAGGAGTGTCAACGTCTACTAGTGGAATCAAACTCGGCTGATATCATTTGAGTCCTAAACAATTCGGACGTTGATCTTTCTAAATCAAAGAGCATGGTGGATGTCACTATTGCGCTTGCCAAGTGTTTTGACAATGTTTCCTTTTGTTATTGTAATCATTCTTGTAATTTTATCACCCATTCTCTAGCAAGTGTTGCTATGAACCTTTTTGATCACCAAGGTCTTTCCTCTAAGGAGGAAGGTCGTGATGCTTGTTGGGATGACATGTACTTTAGTTGGGTATCCTCTATTCTTAATGAGGACTTTTCTTGTGATTAGTTTCCAATTTTAATGAAGTTTTTTAAAAATAAAAAACAAAAAACAAAGCAATGGTTTCGTCGGGCAAAAAAAAAAAAAAATTGGTTACTAAATTTTGGGTTTAATTTTTATTTGATCCTTAAATTTCAAAATATTATACTTCCGGTCCTTAAATTTTAAGTTTAATTTTAATTTAGTCCTTAGGTTTCAAAAGGTTACAATATTTTACCATTGAGATTCGATTTTTGTTTCTATTTGGTCCATAGGTTTAAAGATTTACACTCTTAACCTCAATTTTTCTGTTAAATACTCACTTTTAGTATTTGAAGTTAGTGTTTATTAATTAATTTAAAATAATTATGAAATAAAATTCTAATAGTGATAAAAAATAATGAAGTTTAATTAATTATAATTTTTTAAAATTAATTAATAGACAATAATACTAATGACATAAAGTGATTATATAGTGAAAAGTGTAGTTAAAATCTGGAAATTCAATGACCAAATTGAAATTAAATTTAAATCTCAAAGATAAAATTGTAATATTTTGAAATTTATGAACTAAACTGAAACTTAATTCAAAATTTAAGAACTAAAAATGTAACATTTTAAAATTGATAAACCAAATTACAACGAGATCTCCCAGAACTTGTAGACTAAAAAAAATATTTTTTCAAAACAAACAGAAAAGATTAGGATGGACGTCAGTAAAGATGACACACAAATCAAAAGAAAAAATAAAATAAAAGACTAATTACTGTCTCAACTATAAGTTAAAAAATCAAAATAGTCATCAAATCAAACAAAACTGGAAGCAGACCCGCGAACAAAATGAAAATCAAATGGAAATTTGGAAATGATTATTAGAAAATGAAATTAACAGAAAATAATTAAAATATAAATACTATGGATGAAAATGAAGTATTCACTAGATAATTATATATATCTTTTTAAGGGACACTAGATAATTATATGGTTCGTAAATTTATTATAATCACATATATTTTTACTGTTACAATATTGAATGGATTGAAATAGAGTTATGGTTTTTGTAAATTTATTTGAGAATAGATCAAAGCAGCATCCAGTGTGAAGGCAATCCATTACCATCTGGCCCAGAGTTTATAACATTTTCTTGATTTGAAACTTCTCCTGTATTGTAACTAAAAAACAACAAACAAATTAATTACATATACATAAATAAAAACATTTTAATTTATATGATGAAATTAAGGGTTTTAATTAAATTCACTCCATTTTAGAAAATATATAAAGTTTAAATGATAAATTTAGTCGAGAGTTTTATGACACTTTAATATCTAAACTTTAATCTTCTATAAATAAATCACTCAACTTTTAATTTTGTGTTTAATACATACATGAAAAATTCACAATTTTTAAAAATTAATTGTTTTGTTAAATATATATATATATATTTTAAAATAAGATACCAAAAGGGAGAGGAGAAATCACCCCTAAATATCTCAATTAGATTGACACATTCTTAACGTCATCATCACCCCCAATTCCAATCCAATTGAGAGAGTTTCATTGCATCAACAAATATTTACATAGAAAAGTCTATAATGCTAAAGAAAAGTCTTACCAATTTAAAGCGATATAAGCTGCATCATAATTAGAAAATAGTTTGGATTGGTGCTCTGTTAGATATAAATGTGATATTTTTTTTTAATTAATTTTAACCCTACTGTGTTCAGTAAATTTGTACTTATAAAGATTTAAATATTATTTTGATCATGAATTTTTTTGTTTTTATTCATTTTAATTCTTATACTTTCAAAATATTCATTTTAATCCCTATATTCGTTTCGGTCTTTGTAATTTCAAAAAATGACAATTTTGGTCTATTCATTTCCATTTTTAACTTCATTTTTAAGGGGATCAAAATGATCAATTTTTAAAAGTTCAATGATAAAAATGAACTAAAGTTGAAAGTATAAGAACTAAAATGAAATAAAACAGAAAGTATAAGAACCAAAATAAGCATTTTGAAAGTACACGGACCAAAATGAGTCAAAGTTGAAAGTATAGAGACCAAGATGAACATTTTAAAAATATAGGGACCAAAATGAATTAACAACAAAAGTATATGGATCAAAATAATATTAATATAAAAAAAAAGTTAAATTAGTAATTTTAAAAGTTTAAAGACCGAATAGACACCAGCACCAGAAGTTTAAGAATTAAATGTGTGATATAAGTAATAGATAATAATAATTTTACCTATTTTCCAATGCAATGATATTATTATTATTATTGCTTTGAAGAAAGCCCCCAGGTTGTCTGCAATATTTTAAATTGTTGGGCTCTGAAGAATCCCATGATGTATGAAGAGATGCACTACTTTCCTCCAACTGTGCCATTCAAACCAATATATATAACTGCAGATTAGTTCTATGGTAATACCTACTCCTTCTATTATACATTTGATATGTTACTAAATAATTTGTTAATTTTATTTTATAAATCTCACACAATTTCTAAGTACCTGAAATTTTTTGAGAAAATTATCATTTTAATCTCTCAATTTTCAACAATACGTTGTTTTCTGAAGGTACTTGTGTAATTTCTTTTTTCTTATAATTATAAAAGAAGATGGAAGGAGGGTGGACCGAGAGGAAGAGACAAAATTTTAATTTAAAAATATAATGTAAATTGCCTTAATTTTTCTTTTCTTTTTTTAAATACTTACAGACCATTTAAAAATATTTTTAAAAATACAAGGATTAAAATGACACATTTTAAAATCTAGGGAACCAAATGCATCAACACTTAAAAATTAAAATTAAAGGATTAAAAAGGTGATTAGTTTAGAATTAGTTTCATTATGTATCACAAAGTTATAAGCATGAATCAATATATAAATTGTGAGATTAATTTTTTTTTTTAACAATATACCAAGGATCATGAAATTAATAGGTACATCCAGATATTACACCTCAAATTTTTGGATAGAGGTTGTTAAATGGTGAAATTACTAAGCTGATAAAACTTTGAGATAAGTTAATCTCCATATAACAAACAAGTCTATTTTTTTTTTTTTAAACTTTTGATTAAAATCTAATAAGTTCTCAAATTTTAAATTTTTTGTTTAATAGATTAAAAAAAACTATTATATACTTATCTAAGCTTTTTCTAAAAGAAAAATAATGATGATAATATACTTTGACTATTTGGGTCTAACCTCTTTCAAAAAAAAAAAAAAAAAATCCTATTTACCTCTAAGTCTAACTAAATTAATTTCATTATGTACGTGTGTATATATTTCTCTCTTAAATATTTTATTAATGGATTAGGCGTTTCTTTGTTTTTTTAATAGTAAGAAATATATATATTGAGAGCAAATATAAAAAATTTATGTTTATTTTATATTTATATAATATTATAAGTCTATATATAAATTATCTCAACTCTAAAATAATTAAAGGAGAGTAAAAATTAAATTTTTATTAGAGGTGTTCATGGTAGAATTGAAACACATTTTAAATCCAATCAAATTGTTTGAGTCGTAAGTTTTTTCAATCCAAAAAATTCTTATTAAATAATGAGTCCAACCCAATTTTAACTATAAAATATTTAAGTTGGGTTGTTCGGTTACTTAGATCATTGTTTAAATGTTTTATTTAAAAAAAAATGTTAATATATAAAATAATTTATTTAATTATTTTTCACATGTTAAATAAGAATAATTTCTCCCTATAGTGTTAAAATGTTATGTTTAATAGTTGTTGAAGAACAAATAATCTAAAAAATTATAAAATTATGCAAAATTAAAATAAATATATGTATATATAATTATATTAAAAATTAAAAAAAAAACCATTTTTAAAAAATTAATAATAAGTTCCGCTTAATTTCGATTTTTTAGGTGAACAAATGAATTAACCTAATTCAATTCAATACAAATAAGTTGATAATCCAATTCAAGGCATACATATTAGGTTTGGTTAATCGAATTTTTCACGTTATGGAAATTTTTTAACACCCTGATTTTTTATATATATTTTTTATTTATTGCAAACAAAGAACAGTTTCTCCCAGCACTGCCCTTGGTAAACATGGTATTTTTTGTTACCACTGAATTTTTCGGTAACTCAATGATCTTAAAATCTGGAGACATTTTTGTCATTAATAAATCTCATACTTAGAAGAATAAGAAAAATT
The DNA here is from genome assembly GCF_027475165.1 of Benincasa hispida. Lineage (NCBI taxonomy): Eukaryota > Viridiplantae > Streptophyta > Magnoliopsida > Cucurbitales > Cucurbitaceae > Benincasa > Benincasa hispida. Next base: position 28,267,452 of record NC_143481.1, on the reverse strand, counting down.
AGTAATGATTTATTTATCTCCCTTTAATAACTATTTTATTTTATTTTATTTTTGGTTTATGAAAATTAAGTTAGTTTTAATTTTGTTATTCAGTCTATCTGTATGATCTTTTAAAAGCAAAGTTGATTTTTACCAATTTTTTTAGGAAAATAGTTTTAAAACTGTTTTTATTTTTTAAATTTGACTAGAGAATGTTATATATATATTAAAAAAAATATGAAAATCATTATAAAAAGAATCAAAAGATAGAGGCAAAAATTTAAAAAACATTAAAGGAAAAGAAATGCTATCAGATAAGACCTTAATAGTTGAATACCTTCTTCCTTAAGGCTTGATTTGTTTCCAGCAGCATATCTTCCTACAAATCAGTGGAGAAAATTAAGCACAGTTTGATTAATCTCTATATTTAATTTCAAGATCAAGAAGAAACATTAAAAACAGTATATTTATATAATTAATAATTACCTTTTTTTGGAGATCAGATAACTGATCAAACATTGTTTGGCTCTGCAAATTTTCATTAAATTTAACCAAATTAATTCAACCCAACAATGATAATCTAGTCCTTAAACTTTAAATTTTTTATCTATTTAGTTTTGAACTTTTAAAAGCATCTAATAAGTCTTTAATTTAGTGTTCAATGAATTTTTAAATTTTCAACTTTGTATTTAAAAGGTCATTGAAATGGTAATAGAAATAAAACTTGAAAGTTGTTTAAATCCTTATTTAATAATCATTTAATTTTTTATTTATGGTTTTTGAAAATTTAGATTATAGACTCTATTTTTATCTCTAAATTCCTATGTTAGTCTATTAATTTTCTACACCAATATCTTAAAAAATTAAGTCAAGTTTTCAAAACTATTTTTTTTTTTTAAAAAAGTTTCCTTTTGGTTTTAAATTTTGATAACTAATTACAATTCAAATATCTTTTTTTTTAAAAAAAAAAAAAAGAAGAAAGAAAAGAAAAGAAAGAGTGAATAAACTTTAAAAACTAAATACAAAGTGGTTAAGAAATAAGGCCATAGGGATGTATTAGATATGAAATTCAAATTTACATATAAAATATATATCAATTAATTTTTAACAATTGAAAGTTTAGGAATATAATAAAAAAAAGATTTTCAGAAATAGAAAAATGGAGGATGATAGAGGTGGATAGAACTTATCAGTGTCTATGAATGATAGAAACTTATCGGTGTCTATCAGTAATAGAAACTGATAAAAATCCATCAGTGTCTAGAAATTGATAGAAACCTATGATAGATGCTGATGAAAGTCTATTAGTGTCTATTAATGTTTTTTTTATATTGTTTCTGTAAATAATTTGACATTTTTTTTATCTGAGAAAATTTTTCTATAATAACTAGTTTTAAAGATTCTTTAAATAATTCTATACAATTCGAGTGACAAAAGAATATGTTTTTTTTTTTTCCATTAATTTTGCTAGACATGTTTAAAGTTAAAAAAACGTATTATACACAAATCAAAAGTTGAGTGATACACAAGATAGTTTTGAATGTTCAGATGACCAATTTTATAAATTTAAGTTTTGATTTATTTATTACATAAGTAGCAATTACCATAATAATAATCTATATTATACCTTAGTAGATCTGATTTGCTTGAGAGACATTTCCAATTGAATTTCTAGTTGATCCAGTTCCTTCGTCTCCAAATCATCCAATTCTTCTCCAAGAAATCGTCTAATAATAACACCCCCCAAATAAATAAATAAACAATGGAAAAAAAAAAAAAAACAAAACAAAAGTATACGTTTTTTTTTCTTCTTTAAATGAAGAAATTAAAGCTTAAATTAGATGCTCTCTTATGGAGGTCACCTCTGTGAATACTGTAAACCTTCCACTTCTGCTTTCAGCTTCAAATACTCTTGGTACCATCTCTGTCTCAAACAAATATTCACTAATAAATTATTCAAACTCACTAAGTTTTTCTTTTCTTTCTCTTATACTAAATTATATTCTTATCGTCTCTTATATTAATTTTTTTCTCAGATTTTTTTAAATAATAATTGAACAATTGAGGCTACCTCTATAGTTTAAGAGTATTTTATATAATTAAGTCGAATTGGGATGAAAGGTCAAAAAAATAATGGCAAATGACCTCAGTGTCCTTTGGAGGGTGGGAGGCTTCCAATGCACCATAGCTATGTCTTTCATACCTCTCCAGGGTCTTGGCTATACTGTAATTACCCAAAAAAAAAAAATTACAAAACTTTAAATCAATGAGGTTTAGTTGGATAACGATTTTGTTTTTAATTTTTAAATTTATGCTTGTTTTATCGCTACTTCTCTGTTATGATTCTCACATTCATACAAACAAAACTATTCCAATTTTTAAAAAAATTATTTTTAGTTTTTCTTGAATTTTAAAGGCATAATTTCTAAAAAAGGAAATAACAAAGCAAATAAAATTCATATAAGCGAAAGTATTGATTATTATGAGCAAAATATTTAGGTATGCCCTGAGTTCTATTTTTGTAGCTACAATAGAGAGAGAAAAAAAAAACTAAAAAATATTTATAAAAATATAAGAAAGAAGAATTTTCCACATGGCAAATTATGAGTGGATGATTGGATATAAGCTGGAAAAAATACACTAAAATGTTTTTCGTTTATTATAAGCATAATTTTAAAAAACCAAATGAAATAAAATCTCTGTTTGAGTTTGAGTTGAGAGAGAGAAAACAATGAATTGTAGAAGCAGAGTCAGAAATTTTCCTAGGAAAGAACAAATTATCACGAGTAGAGAAATTTCCAACAATCGTTGTTTATTTCGCTCTGTCCCGAGACGTAGAAAAAGAGATAAAAGGAGATAGAGAGATTAGTAAAAAGTGATTTAAATGATGGAGAACATGCCTGGAAGAGCTTGAGAATTCATAGAGTTTGCCACGAGTGGAGAAGATGATCAATGCAACCTCAGCATCACATAAAATGGAGAGCTCATAAGCCTTTTTAAGAAGTCCATTTCTTCTTTTTGTGAAGGTAACTTGTCTATTTATTTTGTTCTCTATCTTCTTCAGCTCTACCCTCCCTCTTCCCATTCTTTTTCTTTCTTTTCTCTTATCTTTCTTTATTTCCCCATTACAATTCTCCTATTTATAACTCTCTCTCTCTCTCACTTCCCAAACCCTAGAGAGTGAAAAAAAAAAGATAAAAACCAAACAAAATCAAGAAAGAGAGGAAAGAGAATCCCACACCCATTATCTCCTTTAACTTTATGTCGGTTGAGATATATTGTCACTGTCGTGTAAGTCGATGGTTCGATGTTCACTATCCAATAATTATTAAACTTGAAATGAGTTATATGATATATTTATATACAACAACATACGAGGCTATCTTGTTTTTCACTCTTTAATTATCATTAATTAAATTTGTTTAAAGAAAATTAAAATTTAGTCTCTATGGTTTATAATTATAATTTAATCCCTATTATAAGGATTAGGGTTAGCCCCTATTTAGTCTCCATGGTTTTAAAAGTTAGCCTCTATTTATGTATCTAATCATATGAACTATTTATGAGGTATTATCAAACTATAAATTAGACTAAATTCAAATGTTCGAAACCATAATTAGGGATTAAATTCTAATTTCTCTAAATTATAGAAACCAAATTTATAATTTAATAAAAAAAATATATTATTTACGGTTTAGAATTTAAATTATAAATGTATATTCTCTCTATTCAAAATTTTGTTATTTCCTCATATATTTTCAATGATTAAGATATTCTCTAGTGTAATATTTTTGGAAAAAAATTTAAAACTTTAACAATTTATCTTAGTAATTTATTGGAAAAAGAAGAGCTTGTTTTTTTTTTTTCTTTTGTCTTTCTCTATATAGATTTGAGTTTTTCCTAGGATTATAATCACAAATAGCAATATTTCTTAATATTGAAATTAACTCTAAAAAAGAGATAGGATGTTATAAGTGAATACATTAAATTGTTTCTATTTAAGATATCAAAATATTAAAATAAAAATAATTCCATTCTGAAAAAGAAAGAAAGAAAGAAAGAAAGAAAAAAAAAAAATATATATATATATGTATATGTATACAGATAGATAGATAGGGTCCCACTGTCAGCCTTTCCAATGTTGTAGCTAACCCTGAGGAACCGTTTAAACTTTTGGGTCATTACGTGTCGAAATTTGAGTGGGCAATAAGGATGAGGCTTATGCCACCATAAATTGTCTGAGTTTACTTTGACAGAATGACGTTTATACCCCTAGAGAAATATTGATATTACATGGCATTGGCTGGTGCTAGAAGGGGACACAGGTGGGGCGAATGGTATTTTCATATTATATTTTTGGATCCCATTCCAAATTCGACCTTTTTGGGTGATTGACGTTGAAAAAGAAAGAAAACTAGGTCAAGGCTTAATAGTGCACCACTTTCGCATAATGAAAATAATAATAATAACATAAATTAATGTGCCACATCCATCATATGAAACACAAAATATATAACAAAACTTCAATAATGTATACCATCTTATTGTTTATTTTGGTTGTTTAATAGGTTAAGATACTACTTTCGTTAGTGTGCTTTGGAACTAATTCAATTTAATTTTTGTATTTTTAATAAATTCTAATTTAATTTTTGATTTTTTTTTTTTAAAAATGATATCACACATTTACCCCAATTTAGATGAAAAAATAATTTTAAAATAATAAATTTAAGATTCGTTGAAAATATATAGATTAAGATTGGATATTTAAAAGCATACATGAACTAAAATCAAATTCTAAATTTTAAGAACGATAATGTTTAAATAATTAATCAAATGTTGATATATGACATTTTTGTTTGATAAATTTTAGTTGAGTTTGCATGTGTTATGATGGAAATTTGTTTTGTTTTAGACTAATTGAGTAACTCTAGCAAACAAGCCACTATTATTTGGTTTTTAATTTTTTGTTTTATGAAAGTTATACTTGTTTTCTCTCAATTTTTTACTCATGTAGGCATTTGAATATTTAATCAATTTTCAAAATAAAAATAAGTTTTTGAAAACTACTTTAAGTTTTTAAAGATAAACTTTGATTTTGAAAACACTCCTAAAAAGTAAACAACAAAACATATGATCAATAAATGAAAGTAATATTTATAGACTTAATTTTTAAAAATTTAAAATAAAAAACAATAGCTAGCATACATAACCTAAAATTTTAATTTTTATCACTTTAAAAAAGTCCGTGGTTAACATTTATTGAAGTGATAGATCTTAACAAGATATGAAGTTTGTTACATATTAGCATAAATAGCAAAATCTAAGGGTTTGGTTAGTGTTTAATTTTAAAAATAAGTCATATTGAAAAAAAAGTGTTTGAAAATAACTCAAAATAGCTTTTGAAATATTTTTAAAATATATTTTAAACTATCTTTTTAATTAAAAAAATTTAAATAAGAATGATTTTTTTAAAAAATATTTTTAGTCAATCTAAATCGACCCTAATAATTAATCAAAATTTGAATTTAGGTAACATCATAAACTTTTTAAAACTCATGAATACAACTTATGCATATAATTGCTCACAAAGTGCATACCTAAATTTATTACTTAACTAAGAAGAAGGCTTTTAGCAAATTTATATTATATATATAAATATATATAACAAAATTGAGAAATTATATTGGTGAAATTATTGCTTATTTTATATGGTTTAAATTAGATGCATAATCACATATATGGTCAAAATATCTTTCCCAATATCTTATAGAAACAAGCCCAACCCATAAAGATTGATTGGTGTAAAGCAATCCAACAAGGTCTCAAGGCAAAATAAATTTATAATATATATAAAAATCCAAGCAAAATTAAAGGAGATTCAAAATTATGATGATAATAATAATAATAAACCATGTCATCCTTTGCTTTTTGCTTTTCCATTTCTTGGCTTCTTCCCTTCATTGCATCAAACAAGAAGCAAAGAAAAGACCTTGTAAAAAAGTAATGTCTTGACACAAATTTGGCACTAGACCTTCATGTGTTTAGGTTTTTGGACTCACTCACACCACACTAGACAACCTAGCATGAAGGGGCAAGTACCATAGACCTTTACTATTTTAAAGATGACTTTATAAATTCTCACTATAATTTTATTTTTAAATTGATATACTTTGTCAAGCCACATGTGATCATAAATAGCACAGGAGAGAAATTATAGGAATGCATATCAATTTAAGAGCAACAGTGGTAGAGTTGTAATTTAATAAAAAGAGATTTGATTTGGTAGATCGATAAGAATTGCCAAGACAATGCTCTTATCTCAAGTTGTACCTTGCTTCAATGAAAGCCCTTGAAAATACAGCTTTTTCTCATAATCCACATAAATATTTATATCAAATATGCAAGAATGGTATTGAAGCGCAATGGATTCTTTTGTGTGTTATGTTCAACATTGATAACTTCCTTATAAAAAGCATGAAGGTCGAGAGAGAAAACATAGCTCATCCTCAATGATTGAAATATTTGTCAATACATCAAAATATTTGTAGATTGAAGACTTCAACAACGACTTAATGGATTATCGCATGTAAATATCCGATCCATAAAAATATGTTAAAAATTTATTAAATAGTCATCCATATAAATATAAATACTAATAATAAATTTATTTAGATTGGTAAAAAAAAAATGCTTAATTTTTTATTCAAATAATTTTTATAAATGATTTAATTTACTATAGTATATGTTGATAACAATATTTCATCGATATATTAATTGAATGAAACTTGGACTTGAATATTTTAATCCTTTTGCTAATTATACCACAATTGATGAAGAAGTTTCCAAAGATAGTGGAGCAATTAATGCAAGAAAAGACGATCCATGTTCTCCAAATTTCTTTTGCATAAGATGCACCAAATGTGGTGTCACACTATTAAATTTAAGTCCACAAAACGTTATAAATTGAATTATTTATTGTGTATTTTTAATATTTTTTCTAACATCATATTAAATAATAGTTTAAAATCTCATTACTCTATATTTTTATTTTCAAATGTTGAGTTTTATTTCATTTGTTTTCAATAAATCTGTTTTTTATGTATACTTTAATGAATCTTAAAAATAGCTTCCACAATTAATTAATTATTTCTTTTAAGAAAAATCATTCAATTTCCTTTTAATTCTCTATTTATAAATTTAAAAATATATTCACACACTATTTTTTCTATATAAAAATTATCATTGTCATCTAATCAATTTCAATTAAAAAAAATAGGGTTTGAAGGACTAAGTTAAAATTTTATTGAAAATATAGAGGTTAAACTTAAGATTTATTGAAATACAATGTGAATGAAATGAAAGCTAAATATAAGGGCTATGGTATTTTAAAATAATCATTTGTTCAGAACTTTTAAAGTTTTAAATTGAATTGATTATATGATGATATATATATATGCTCAAAGGATTCTATAAGGTAGGCCTTAAAAATGGTGCCCTAATTAGTATTGGCCATTCATGTACATCTTAGTGATATTGGACTGTCAAAGTGGAATCTTGCCTGTCCAAAGGTCTAATCCCTTTTTCATGCATTGCATTTAAACCATTTCTATGCAAATCATTTTCTAGCATATATTTTGTATATATGTCACATTTACAACTTTCTTTGCATACCCTTAAGCTAATTTGGTTCAATAATTAGATTTCTTTCGCTCCATTTGGTATATAAACTATTAAGTTTTATGCTTTTTATGTTTTTTTTTTTTTTTTTTTTTTTTTTGATAATTGTATTTGTTTTTTCATGGTTTCTTATTCATGATTTTCATATTTTTTAAATAAACATTTGATCTTTAAGCTATTTTTTGGATTAAAATAATAATAATAATAAAGGTATGTTTGGTAGGGAATATGAAAACAAAAAAAATTGAAAACAAGAGATTTAATGAAAACAAAATTCTATCATGTTTTTAGATATGTGTTTGGTAGAAGATTTAAATATTGGATTTTAATTTAAACAATTGTTTAAAATATGTTTGGTACTATATTCATAAATCATAAAATTAGTTGTAACTACCCACAGAATATTAGTTAACAATAAACTATTATTAATTTATAATTATTTATGAACATGTTTTATGTTTAAAAAAATTTGTATACTTATTATTTTGTAATATTATATAACTTATAAACCATCAATTTTTTAACCAAGAATTTATTCTATCTACCGAACTATGTTCAAATTGGTGTATTAGTTGATTTAAGTTTATTACTGACCGGCCATATTTTTTTTTCTTTTGGCTAAATAAGAATTTTATACTTTATAGTAACTATATCAAAATAAATCAAACAATTTTCTAATATAGTTGCTCGATGAATATCTAACAACAACCCAAAAATGAAAATTGACCATGTCTTAAAAAGTTAGAACGGAAAACATAAATGGTTAAATATTATAATTTCGGTCTCTAAACTCCCTAAGTTGTTGTCTATTTCTTGAGGATTGCTCAACAATTTTTTCTTTTAAGAGATACGTATAGAGTCCATAAATTTATCAGAATATCTATATTAAGTGGACACATTCTTAGCACCCTCATCATTCCCACTTCTTTCATTAATATTCAAGATCTCCAGAGGAAATAATCAAGAATATCTACTTAAGACAAATTTACTCACCCTAGAACCTAAGTTTAGAGAGTAGTAGTCTCACAAAATAGAACATCTTACCTATCCTATGGATGTAGTACCACGTCCACAAGCTCAACAAACTAAACTCTGTGGATATACTGAACTTCTTCAGCAAATTCTGAAATCGAGAGAATTTTTTAAGGAAGAAAATGTAATATTAAAAAAAAATAGAAGAAATGACATATTTGTAGACTAATTTGTGCCCATTCAAATAGTCATGTACTTTCTTTAATTTAGTTATTTATGAAGTGATGCAATCATTCATGAAGGAACACAATCTATGAAATTGAAAATATGTAACTCTACATGAAGAGTTACATACCCTGACGCAGCAACGCAATTTCACAATAAGTATCGGGTCCTTTTGAATGCATTCAGACGGAAAGGCTGGGTCGAACAAAAACAAAATACTTTTTCTTGGTTCAAAATTGTACTTATTCCTTCTACCCATCCCGAAGGATGCCTCCCAAAAGATCTTTCCATTTTTATTATTAATATTGAAAAACCAGCAATCATTATGATTTGCTTGTTCCGGAAAATATCTTATCCTCTAGAGGACGCAATTTTTTTCTATATATTTTTTTTAGTTTGGCCATTTTCATTTTCAAGTAGTGTTCGATCGATTAATTGGCGAAACAAGAACTTTATGTGAGAGTCGAAGCCAACAAAATATTTTCTTTGTGCGACGGTAAGAAAATAGAACCAGCAATCATTATGATGCGCAAGTAATCCCCCTTGTGAAATTTGAATGATTGATGATAAAGAAAGAGAATTCTTGTGCAGGAGGTCCTTTACTAAAACCCTGGAAAGCCACCTCTTCCTCTATCACCCTAGTACTTGATTGTAGAGAGTAATTGCCTCACAGGATAAAACATATTACCTTTCTTCTAGAAGTAGCACCTTGTCTAGAAGATCAACGAACTAAAGTTTGTGAATATACCGAATTTCAAAAATTTTGAAATTGAGAGAATTTTTTTAAGAAGACAAAAATGATAATTAAAAAACAATGAGAAAACAAATTGAAGACACGACTTATTTATAGACTAATTCGTGGCGAATAGTTGGTCTTTTTTTTTTTTTTTTTTTTTTTTTTTTCAATTTAGTTATTCATGAAATGATGCAACCATTCGTGAAGGAACACAATTTATGGTATTGAGAAAATGTAACCCTACATGAAGAGTTACGTAACATTTATTCTAGCAAGTTGTTGTCTATTTCTTGTGGATTGCTCAACAATTTTTTCTTTAAAAAAATTAGACTTTTTCTTAAAAGATAAGTAAGGGGTTAGTAGGTGCATCGGAATATCTCTACTAGGTGGACACATTCTTAGCACCCTCATCATCTTCACTTCTTTCATTAATATTCAAGAAATCTAGAAGAATTAAAAAAATAAGCAGCAAAGAGAAGCAGGAACGAGAAGGGCGAGAGATAAACCCAACAGAAAAAAATAGAACATGGAGCATTAACAAAAAAAAAAATCCATGTCCTAAATGAGTAATTACAACACCTACTCATACAAATTTAAATCAAAATTAGAATATGTGAAATTTAAGAACTTAACAAAATTGCCTTAAATAAATATAAACTCCTTTAATTAATAAGTCAAAAGAAAATCACATACCTCACTCTTTCGAAATTAAGAATCATTTATATACCACCATCTTGACCTGTAAAAAACTACTCAATTGAAGGGAGAAGAAAGAAAAATATATAAAATTAAGAATCTAAATTCCACAACACAAGATAACAAAGTAATCAATAATAGTTTTTCGGATAAATGAACTTATTAAAATGAAAGAGGTAAAGAACTACACAATAGATGCAAAATTGAGAAAACGTCTATTTGTAGAAACATTTTTTTTTTTTTTTGCAGGTGAGCATCGAGTTCTTCAAAGTGGGGGAGTTTTGGACCGGATCAAGGATCGGATCAAGACTTGGATCGAGTTCTGGACTGGATCGAGTTCTTCATAGTGGGGATCGAGGATTGAGTTCTGGACCGGATTGAGGATCGAGTTCTAGCATAAAATTTTAATACTAGAGTTACAGAATCATCAACCATCAGAGGAAACAAAACCCAATACATAATTGCATTTCATTTAGCTAGCTCAATCTCCTTCAAGTGTAGAAACTATAATCGAATAACAATCAAACACAAATAGTAATCAATTTCCAATAGAAAAGCGCAAAAAGAAAAATCCAAAATCAAATAAAAAAGAAAATGAAAATGGATCTAAGGATGAGTAAAGAGAAGAAAATCACATTCATCAAAGTTATTGCAACCAGCAGAGACAATGGAAAATTAGCCAGCGACGGTGGAATGCGGGCGCACATTTTAGAGCATCGCACGGAGTTGAGAATGATAAAGAGAGGAATGAGAACGATATGGGTTTCAAATGTCGAAAGTTGTAATTTGAGAAAATAAAGGTTGAGATTTGAGAGAAAGAAGATTGAAATTTTGTGTGGAGAGACGAAGAAAGGAAAGAAGAGGAATAGAATATGTTTGATAGAAATGGGAAAATATTAGCCTTTGATCTGATTCAAGTATCCTAGTTTCTATTGAAAATTGAAATATTGATTAGCAGCAGTAATCTGAAAAGTTTTGAAGCTACTTTTTGGGATATAAAATATATCCGCAAAAACATGAGACTCCCAACAAGAAAAAAAGGTTCAAGACTCGGGAGGCTTTAATATGTCATCCTTTTCTTTGCTTTTCCAATTCTATTGAACAAATTATCTCCATATAATTGTCCTTAATTATAGGGATTAAACTTGCAATCACGTAAATATTTTTTAAATTATTATTTTGGAGGTATATTGTGTATTTATTTCTTAAAGAAATGTCCAACCTTCATAGTTAAGAAATATGGTAATTTTTTTTAGGAAACATAAAATTCCATTCATCAAATGTAGCTACAAAAAGTGAATTCTAGAAAAGAAAATTTATTGGAAAATTGCAAAAACCACCCTAAAACGGGTCATCAACTAAGTATGTAGAAAGTATTATTGGTATCTTTTATGTGATTTGTTTTATAGAAAGGACCCGACGGTCAAGCAATCGACTTAATAGAGTTGTTTAAGCGTACGCACTCTAAGCGTGATGACTCGTTTGTTAATCAGGCTGCTAATGATGCAAATGTAAGTTTTTATTCCTTCAACATAACTTCATCTATATAAGCTTGTCATATATAGATAAATGCATAATTATGATGAAGATTGTCTAAGATGCAATTTGAATTTTTTTAGGTTGAGTATTGAGTTTCATATTTAGTTTAAAGTTGGTATAGGGGTAAATGCATAAATATGTTTAAGTTTGAGATGAATTGGGGAAGGGTTGTGGAGATTGTCTAAGTGCATTTTGAATTTTCTTAGGTTGAATTTTGAGTTAAAATTTATAGATAATTCATATGCTTATATAAAGTAGTTCATATACTTATGGATAAACACATTGAGTTTCAGATTAGTATAAATAGATAAATGCATAACTATATCTGAGTTAAAATTTATTGCATAGTTCATATACTTATATAAAGTAATTAATTATTTGGTTGCATTAAAACTATTTAAATTTGTATTTTGTAGGCTGCTCGAAGGACTAGTTTCAATATGCATCCCTTGGTGAAGATAATATGTTATTTTATTTTGGTGTTAATGTTTTGTGGATATTATATAATGTCCAAGATGAAGATAATATGTAATGTTAAAGATAATGTACAATGTTATTTTGTCTTGTCAATGTCTTAATTATGTAATGTTATTCCGATTTAAATGTTATGGAATTAATTAAATGTTGAAGATTTTAGTTTATTTGACTACATTCGTAACATTTAAATAGGTTTGATATTTATCAAATTATAAAAGTTTAATTTGGAAAAGAGTTCTCTCTCGATGCTAAATTTAAAAGTGTCGGAAAAAACATCATTATTAAATATTTTTAAGACTTTCACCAACACCATACCCATATATTGTCGACAAAAAGTAACCTCTCCCAACGCCATTATATGTCGGTGTCGGGGTATGTGCCTTTTCCCGACAAAAACTTAATTATAATTTTAGCGCTGGGATGTATATACCATCCACACAATTTCAATTTCTCCCGACGCTCATAATCTGGCGTCGAGAGAAGTCATTTCCCGACGGCACATTATGAGTGTAGGGAGAAATCCTCTTCACTTCTTCTGTCGCAAAATCTTTTAATCCCGACGAAGTAACTTTTTTTCTCGAGATAAGGCTTTCCCAATGAGCTATCTCAATGACGTTGCCAACAGTGAAAATATGGTTGGAAAAGGCTTTTCTGACGCTTTTTTGACTTTTTCTGACAGTTCTAACTGTCGAAAAAGGATAAATTTCTTGTGGTAATATAACATTTTTTGTTGTGGTTTGTTTGATCGAACAAAGATCTTTGAAAAGGGCATGAATGGTGCAGTTTCTATTGTATCACCCCCAGATGACTGGCCATCTTGTCCCATAAGCTCAAAGTAATACTGCAATATATGAAAAGATGTTCCATGCTTTCACAGTGTGCTTTACATAACGGACACTAATTTGGTTTGAGAGAAGTGTTTGGAAGTTTTTTCTGAACAACCTCCATTGTATTAACTTAAAAGACTTAGCTTGTTAACTTAAGACATCAACAGAAAAAAAAAAAAAGTTAGAGGTTATTTGGGATGTTGAGATAATATACGATGTGGGGAGTTTTGTTGTCTGGAGAGTTCGGATGTCTGTTCTGATCGAGTATGAACAATCGAATATGATCGAGTATGTTCAAACAATGAGATGATATACGATACACGGAAGGAAAATGACGGTGAGATACGAAACATTGTTCCGAAAATGAGCCCACAAACAATTAAAATCAGTGAAATAGGATAATGGGCCTCCAACATAGATGATATAAGATGTGAGGATATACCAACTCACGTTGGCCCCTAACCCCCCTTAATGGTTAGAATTTTTCACCCATATATGGCTAAAACTCACGTAGAAAAAGCAACTTCATATTCTTTATTGTCCTTAAACCTTGAAATTAAGTAGGTAAGCAGTTAGTTTATGAGATTTGTACTAAATTTTCATTGGTCCTATGTTTTCAAAACCCACATTTTCGGATAATTGAAATTTGCATTTAATTTATATGTCATTATTGAGTTTCAAAAGTAACATATTAATTTAGTCTCTAAAAAGTTTGAATTTATGTATAATTGGTCCGTGACATTTGAAATTGAATTGTAATTCATCAGTTCAGTATAAACATAAAATATAAAATTGAACACAATTTTAAAATAATACATATCAACAAAGTGTAGTTAACGTATGCAACATTCTTTTAAGTCAACTACCTCATCATTCTTTTAGGTCAACTAACAATCAATTATACTAATAAATCATTTAGAAACCAAATTCAAACTTTAAGGACCAACTTTTAGCCAATTTTAAATTTTATGGACCAATTTGAAATCACATTCAAACTTCAAGATTTTTTAAAACTTTGAAAATCAAATAGAAACTAAACTCATTCCAAACCTAGAATCTAATTTCAAATTCCATAAACTAAAACGTATATTTTATCCAATTTTCTATAATGTCCAAAAATGTTCATTCCATGTCAACATTAACTTTATAGCTTTCAAGGTAATCTTGAAGAATATTACCAATATACAACTTAAGTAATTACTTTTTTGTTAATATAAGGACCAAAAAATATTAATAAATATATAAGTTATTTTATTTTTTCAATATGTGAGATGGGAGAATCAAACCTCCGACCTTAAAATCGATGATGTGAATATTATATTCCTTGAATTATTCTCATGTTAATAAGTGATACATTACTTGATGTTCTAAATTCAAGAAGCGAAATTGTAATTCAAGCTACGTCTACTCCAAAGAAAACATAATAAATCAATTGTAATCTAGACCATGTATGTTTCGTACTTGTATTTACATATGGGACCTACGTTCAAATCTATAATAAAAAAAAAAGTACAAATTGATTGACAAGTAGAAGATGATCAATTCAACTGTATTCGAAAATCGTGCAGGACTCACTAGTGGATATCGTTATCATTACCATTACAGAGATTGTTCCTTTTGTTATATATGAGAATTATGAATCTATCACATTTTTTTTTGTTACCGTAATCATTATCGTTATGTTAGGATCAAATGGTAACAGTAATAGTAAATGTGGCAGATTCATAATTCTAATTAAACGTGATAAAAGAAGAATCTAATCAATCGTAAATTACGAATGGTCTATCAATAAAACACTATTACGATTGGATGAATTTTGATTACGGAGGAATAAACGTGACATGAATAAGAAAGAATGAAATGAAAGCAAAAACATGGTAATTAAGTTAATATGGGAAAGAATAAGGAGGAAAAAGTAATATAGGATAAGGACAATAGAAAGGAAAGAGAGAGAGAGAGAGCAATGAGCATAAAGAAGTAGGTTTTGGGGTGGGGGTGGAAATTAGTTGTAGAAAAACGTGTCGAGCAATGATTGGGTAAGAGTCAAAATCAGACAACTCTTTGTCTGAGAAAGGTGGGGCCTACTGACATCACAACCCAAATGCTCCACTCCAGCTGTCATCATATATCGACACGTCGCCACCGAATATATCTCGATTTCAGTTCAACTCCCACAATAATTATTCATAAATCAAAACCAATATATATATATATATATATATAATTTTCTTTCTTTTTCCCTTAAATTACACATTGAAAAATACTCGTGGATCTGCCCCTATCTTTGTTCAGTCTGCCCTAGTATCCCAAAATACAATTTTTCACTTCATAATCCTTTTTATTTTTAAATATATAATTTATATATATTTATTTTATGATAGAAGGAGATACATGAAAAGTTCTACCTAAATATTATTCTTATAAATTCGGTTTATCTATCCTTTCAAAAAAATTACAATTTATTCTCTATGATTTATATTTAGAATTTCTTTTATTTAAGAAGATTTTTATCAAATTATGTTCGACTATTTATAATATTTTAAAATATATATTTAGAATTTCTTTTATTTAAGAAGATTTTTATCAAATTATGTTCGACTATTTATAATATTTTAAAATACTCTAGATTAATTAAATCTAACTTTTAAAATTATAGGGTTAATTTTTTTTTTTAAATAAAAAATTATAGGATTACATTCTTAACTTTCTATTGATACCATTTTTCAACTTATTTCATTATTAAACTTGAGTGGAATATAATAATTTAGTCTCTAAACTTTTAATTTGTAACAATTTAATCTTAAAATTTGAACAAATAACAATGTAGTCTCTATATTTTAAAATTTGTAACTATTTAGTTCTTATCATAAAATTTTTCATCAAAATTAAGTGTTGACTTGATTACATAGTGAAGTAATCTTTATAAGTTGATAAATAAATTCGATTTTCGATTATCTTATTAGTCTACAGGTATAAGAAATTTCCTCAAATCATAATAATATTTTGTAGGATAGGGACTAAATAGTTACAATTAATAAAGTACATACTAAATCGTTGTTTATTAAATTTACGGACTAAATTATTACTAATTTTAAATACATGAATTAATTAATTATGACCCATAAAAGTCTAGAGATTAAATTATTATTATTATTATTTTTTGTAAATTTATATATATATATTTCTTTCGGATATTCTTTTCCAAAAAACAGCTTCCATTTTTTTTATTTGATTAGGTTAGAAAAAATCTATCAATCTTTGTACTCTCCTATAAATAATTATTGATATTTATGCTGGACAAAGATTTTGAATTTGTACACTACTTACATGGTAAATCAAAAAAGTACTATGAAAACGAAAAAAATTGATACCAATATAATAGAGATGGTTGATGAACAATATTAATGATAACAATAAAGAAACTATTTATGTTTTATATGTACTATTTTTTTGAGATAGGAATTTTCATACTTTTTTTTAAATAACAATAATGATCACTAAGTAGTAAATTTACAATAATTCATCGACTTAAATTTTTGGATTGATTGATGATTTAATATGATATCAAAATCAATTATGAAATCCAAATATAGACATTAAATTTGTCATAACCCATTTATGAGTTACTCTAGGTTATTCAATTTATTTTCTATTGATTTTGAGATGAAAAATTTTCACGTAAAGAATGAATTACAATTCTAAAAATTGATTGGTTTTGATTTCCTATCTCCAGAATTAGTGGATTAAAAGGCCCAAGTATATGTACACACTAGTCTTTTAGTTTCCATGTATGCCTAATGTTTCGTAGGTTTCTTTTATTCGTCAATGCATGAGTTTTCTTTTTCTTATGAAAATTGTACTTTGGTCTATGATTGTTTATACTTTCACTCTATCATTTATTTGTTTAGGTTTTATTTGGTAATCATTTTATTTTTGAAAAATAAATCTATTTCTCTCAATTTCTTACAACGATTTTCACCTTTTTTAAGCATAAAAGTTGAATCCTTAGTCAAATTTTAAAAACAAAAACAAGTTTTCAAAATTTGGCTAAAAAAAAAACAAATAGTCATCAAATATGGCATTAATTTTCAAACATAAACATGTTTCAATGGCTCTTATTCTTTTTCATTCTAATATTTTAACAACAATAAAAAAAAGTAATTGATTCTTTTTTTATTTTTATTAAAAAAACATAAGCAATTATTATAGTTGGATTATAATAATTTGTGTTTGGGGTGTAGATTATTTTAGTTTGGGTTATAATAATAACATGTGTTTGATGTGTAAACTATTTTAGTTTGAGAAAGAAATAGTAAACGTTATAGCAAATAATAAAAAAATGATGAATGTAAAGTAAAAACTGTAGCAAATAGTAAATACCACAGAAAATTAGGGTTTTGGAATAGTGTTGATTGTAGCAAATTGAAAGTTTTGAAATAGTATTTACTATAGCAAATGATGGTTATTATAGTTTTAAGATAATTCTTACCCCAAACACACCCGATCAATTTATACAGTGATGTATGATGACCTAAAAAAATATAGTTTATTTAAGCTTTCAAAATAGTCAATCTAGTGAGAATCTTTTATTAACATCAATAGTAGTTAGTGGTTGAGACTAATAGGACGGTTTGCTTTAGTGTGGAGATAATTGGATCTTTAAATGTTCTTTATTTTAGATTACAAATATTTGATCCTTAGATTTGGAATAATAATTACAAGACATGAGGGATCAGTAGGTGCACTGAGACATCACAACTAGGTTGGTACTCCTCTAACACCCTCTGTTGACATATTTAGATAATCATATATGTTTTGTGAGAACTTTTTTATATTATATATATGAATACTTAGATAATTGTGTATGTTCCATTAGAGTTTTATGAGGATGTCTTAAATATACATAATATTATAAAAATGTCCTTACAATTATTTATTAATTTATATTTAATTTAATATAATTGGAACTGATATAACCTATTTTGTTTTAATTAACTTAGTTTTTATTTTAAATTAATATAATATTTTTTTTTTTTGTTATTTTCTCAACACAATAATATATATTAATTTAAGATTTTTTTTATAAAATAAACAATTAATTTGAATATCTTTCTATAAAAAAAATAACTACAAAAAAGAGTATATATATAATTGACAATAATTATTTTAATTATATATATATATATATATATATATATATATATATATATATATGAAAAAAGGGTAAAAAAGTAAATAATGGGAAGTCCTCAACATAAAAATCCAGAAAACCCATATTTTAGGAGGACATCCAAAACTCTCGAGATGCTTAGGAATTTTCAGATGGTAGAACATCTTACATTATCACAAAAACAAACGCGGTAATCCACATATCCTTTCTATAGGAATCTTGAACTCCAAGAAACATATGACTCCTTAGATAATATGAAGATCAATTTCAAAATCAATTGACAATGACAGAAGTAATCCATCAAATGGGTTATATGTTTTGAGTGTGAAATCCGTTGACTTTTCAACGTGAGAATCTAAACAAGTTCCTACTCCTTCCTAAAAGTTGTAGGTTTTTGAATATCGCGCCATAGTTGAACTTGAGTTGTGAGATGTCATATTCTTGTAGAATATCACTCACTCTATAATTTTAGTAAAAAGAAAAAGAACAAAGAAGTTATATACTTAAAACCAAATTAGAAAAAACTACCAACTATAAAGTTCTAACTTATAAACTTGAAAGAAAGAAGTCTTTATGAGCTGACGTATTTTGGCTCCTTAAATAAGGTAAAGGAAGCAAGATCCATAGAAGGCTATGATTTATGTTTGTCTAGGCCTCTTTTGAAAATCCATTTGGAAAGCTTAGCCCAATAAACATGAGAAGCAAGTTTTTGGGTTTCCAACCCTTGATGAACAAAGGCCCAAAAGAATAATGATCATTTTAAAAGTTGCAACAAGTGAGGAAACCTTACTCCATGAACAATATTGAGGATGTGAAGAAAGCGCCTTTGTTTATATAGGTCATGCTTATGAATGCTAGACATCATTTAGAGTATACTTATGCACTCAAATTAGATTGTGGAAATAATTATTTTTATATTGTACCTCTATTGTCATACGTATTTTTAAACTTAAACGTATATCATTTTGGTCGTCTTAGTAACTTTCAATAAATCTAAAATTTAGTGTTTTTTATTTCTTTTTTTTAAATGAAAAACTTTTATATACGTGTGTTGTAACAAAATTTTTTGAAATATATTCTTGCATAAATGTTGTTATTTAACTAATTATGATAAAAGTTAACTTCAAACTAACAATATTAAGGACTATTTTAAAGATTTAAAAGTATAGAGACTAGAATGAAATAAATTAAATCTCAAAATATAGTTGAGCAATATAGGATGGACGATCAAATAATAATATTTAATAGTGAGACTTGAGAAACAGTAAATAAATACACTTTAATTATATCGAACTACGTATTTTGATAGTATGTGGGATGGGGGATTTAACCTCGAGTACGCATTCATACAGTTGAGGCTATGCTTAGATTTACATGTTGAGATCAACAATAATAAGATTAATATCTCCAAATAATATCTAAGAATAATATCTTGGAGGTTGAGATGGATATTATATACACAATTGTATGGATGGGCAAGGGCATATGGTAGGGCACTCTAGGGTTTTAAGGGGTTGTTTGGGGGGGGAAAATCCAAATCCAAATCCAAATAATCCCTAATGAAATTCATAAGGAAGAATACTAAAAAAAAAGGAAGTCACACATAGCCAAACAAAACCCACTAAAGAGGAACAACAAAATATGAGTGGGGCCACCCTAATTTTATGAGTCAAAGATTAGTTACCCAACAAAAACACACACAAACTTTCGTTTTCATTAAAGACATCCAATTTCCCCCATGCTCTCTACAACAAACATTACCATCGTGTGTTCTTTCCCATGTTTCCCTTTTACATATTCAATTCCCTATAAGTCTTTGTTTTGTAGGCCTAATACCCCTAGCTAGATTTGCTATTTTTTCTTTTTTGTATATATGAAAGAATCTAGTTGGAGATTTTTCAACAAAATATGTGACTCCCTTTGTTCGATGGAAATTAGAACAGATTGGTAGCATTCATGATGTATTATTGGGAGTCACAATATATAATAATAATAATGTTAGAGGCATCTTATTAGTAATTAAAGTCATTACATAATCTTAATATAATCACACTTTTTTGCTATAAAGATGTTTGCTTGGTTAGATTGTATAAGCTTGTTTAAAATCTTTTGTCACTTAGTGGTCAGTTCTATCTATATACTTTTACATTTTAATTAAGATTTCAAACATTCAAAGTAGGTATGTGTGTGTATATATATTCTTATAAGCTTACAAACCCCACTTAAAAGAAAGGCAGTCCCACTAAATAGAATCCAAGGTGTATATATATAGCAAAGCTCTCAACAAATTTTAAAACCTTGAACTAAAATTTTCTCAATTTGACCATTATTTCATGTATAAGGGCAAAGGGAAGGCTGTTCTTTTCCCCCTTCCCCACTTTCAACTATATGCCTCCTAAAGCACAATTCCCTTTCATTTTCATGTGGGTCTTCCTCTTAATTCCATTTCCATTTCTCACTCTCTTCAATAACAATAATAATCCTATTTCAATTCCAATATCTCCCAAGATCCTCCCCTTTTGTTCCTTCTCCATATATCTATATATAACTTTTTACACCATGTTTTGCTGAACAAGCCTCACTGGGTATCACTTACTTTAAAGGAATAACAAAGCTGCCATGTCTCTCTCAAGCTCAGACATGATCAATAAGAAGATGTTCCACCATAGGAGAGCTTCCAAGGAGCTCGAGGTGTTCGAAGCTGCTCGATACTTCTCCGATTACAATGAAACTTCTGCTTCCACGAATAGTTTCGGTGCAAAGTTTACTCCAAAAGTGAAGAAGAAAGATAAAGGATGGATCAAAGGGAGAATCAGCTTAGACATGCAGGTTTTATTAAATCACCACTTAACCCAAAAGTTTAAGCTATAATCTTTTATTTTAATTTACATTCTCGACATTATAATTAAATTCTCTCTTTTGTTGTGACGTAATAAATGGTAATCAATCTTAGATTATGGAAATCACATTACATGAATTCGTTTATAAATTTAACCTTTTTTATATATTCATATTTTCCAACATAGGTGAAGAACATTCTTAATCTTCCCCAACATTTCCCCCAACATAATTCATATAGTGTTGAAAAGCAAGTTACAAAGGAAAAAAAGTACAAGCAACCAAGCTCTCCTGGTGGGAGATTGGCAAGCTTTCTGAACTCTCTTTTCAGCCATTCAAGTTCCAAGAAGAAGAAATCGAAACATTTCGCGCAATCCATGGACGACATGGACGAGGACGAAAGTCGAACGTCGAAGAGAAGAATTAGCATCAGCCATTTTCGAACCTCGAATGCCGTGGCAACTGATGCAAAGTTTATCTATTCTTCTTCTCCTGGAAATAATAACTCAGGTAAACCCCGAATCAACCTAACTCAAATGTATAATTTACGTATCACATATATACGATATATATATTTAGTCATTTATTTATATTCTTAACGCAATTAGGTTTTAGAACGCCGCCTCCGCACGTTCAAACTCCGACAAAGAGCTACAAGGAGCTATTGTCATTTTCAAAATTCAACCGGCTTGTAAAATCAGCAGAGGCTTTGCAGAAACCTACCATGGATGATAAGAGAATAAGGAAAGATGAAGGGGTTGTGGAGAAATTACAAAAGATCAAGAAGAAGAACTTGAGTAATAATAATAATTGTTCTTCAGAGAAAGATAGGGTTTGGGTTGAAAAAAATTTGGTAGGTGAAGAAATGAAGAAAAAGTTAAGGAAATATGATCATGAAATTAATAATATTATTGATGATCATAATCATGAAGAAGATGATGATGGTGGAGAAACAGATTCAAGCTCTGATTTGTTTGAGTTACAAATTTATGATTTGGATTATTACACCCATGGCTTGCCTGTTTATGAATCTACTGATATTGATAGCATTAAGAGAAGAAATTCAATCTCTAATGGTGTTTAATTTGTTGAGATTGGAAGAAGAAGGGAACTATGGTTATTGTGCAGCTTTTGGATCCACTTTTCTTTTTTCTTTTTTTCTTTTATCTTTCTAATTAATGGGGTTTGTTAGACCAAGATTATTGAGCAAGTGGTGGAATTAGAAATTTCAAAATAACTTGTGTTTTGTTGATGGAGAGTGACTATTAGATTGGTTTTAATGATTTGTAATTAAAACTTTCTGTTGTATATATACCTAAATTAACGACAATATTATGTATTATATATGTATTATCGCTTTTATCTCCGTTATCAGTCTGAACATTATTCAGTAAATAAAATATTAATTAATTAGTATCTCAAAAATCAATGGTTAGATCTAACAACTATTCGAACTAAAATAAATTCTCCAATATTCTATATTCATTTTCCTATGAACTTGGTGTGATAGTTTGATAATTCCAAAAAAAAAGAAGTGAAATGGAGAAATAGGACGATGTGTCAAAAGATCTTGGAGATATAAGATAAAAGAATTTGGTAAATAATTAGATGTAGTCTAGACTTTATGCCTCCTATATAATTAAAAAATATTTGATAACCAAATGTAGAATTGCATGTTTTTAAAGTGTGGGCTATAATGATCTTCTGCAGATGTTTTCCCTACTAACACCACAAATCCTAGTTATTTTTTTGGGGCATTTTGTCTCTAGACTCACAAGTCACACCACATATTTTACATTTTTGTAACTTTAAATTTTGTGGGACATCTCAAATCAAATCATTGAAAATGTGGGTCACCCAAATTTTAACCAAAGATATATAAACATTTCCACCTTCAAAAGCAAATGAGATAATTGTCTTAAATTAATGTTTTATAAATTTTAACATTCTACCTCAAATTTCAACCTTTAACCTTAAAAAAAAAAAAAAAAAAACTACATGTCATTGTGTTACACCCACTCTAGTTTTAGAAATTTGATTTAAATTTCACTTAATCCAAACGAAAAAAATAGTACAATATATAGAGTCGAAGAGGATTCAACTTCAAACTTCTTAATCGTTAACACATATTTTTATGTTAATTGAACTAAGTCGACTCCAGACTTCTTCATCGTTAACACATATATCTTTATGTCAGTTAAACTAAGCTCATTTCGATGAAAATAAAAAAGACCTAGAATATGAATAATCATACAATTACTTTTTTTTTTTTTAATAATCCAATATTAATATTTAGTAGGATTATTACCTTTCTCGGATTAACTTGTAATCCAAACGATTGAATTTCAAGTTTAGAATAGATTTAAAAGATTTATAAGTAATTATTATTTTAAATATGGAGAAATATATATATATATATATATATATATATATATATATATATATATATATATATATATATAATGATCTATTCTCTCTAAGATTAATTTTCTAATTCAATAGGTCATATATTTATTTAAAATAATAAAAGAAACTACTTTAGGAACTTTTTAAATCTATTATTACAATCTCGGGGACTAAAAATGTACATTTTAAAAATTTAGGGACCAGACATACCTATTTTTAAAAATTCGAGGACTATAAAAATACATTTTGAAAATTTATGAACTAAATATATTTATTCTTCAAAATTTGAGACTATAAAGGTAGTTTTTTAAAAAAATTAAAGTAGCTCAATTTAATTTAAATAGGTAATATATATACCATCATTGTTATTATTTATTTATTTATTTTTAAGTAAATATATCTATAGTACCATTGTTAATCAAATATGTTTTCTACATAATGATTATTGGAATTATGAAATCCAACCATTGGAATTTAAATTTTTGCTCATGACGTAAAAAGCATATGCCTAAAAAGATGTAATTTGGTACAAAAATATATAATTTTCACCCCTTTTTAAACTTTACTTTACCTTAAACTCAAATTATTATCAAATAAGACAAGACTCATGTTATTATTACGGTCCAAACATGCTAGTTAAAATCTCATTTTTCAACAATGGTATGATATATATATTTTTTGAATTAAATAAAATATTTAAAACATAGTAACGCGATATTATGATGGTCACTTTTATGTACCACCTTCTCTTCACACATTTCAAAATAATTTGAAATTAGAAAATAATTTTAAAAATGAAATTAGAGGCACCTCTTAATCACCACATCAATAGAACAAGAGAGGAAAGTCATATCTTCAAAGCTTAACTACTTTCCATCTTGGCCACACAATGCCAATCAACCAAAAAGGGAAAGGTATCTAATTTGATTTCACAATAAAATTTTTAGTTACTATTGTCTATTTTGTATAACCTAACAAGAGAAACTGTTTTTCAACGGGTGTACAATCAAAATGTAAAAACTAAACCGAATCAAATCGAATTAAATTGAAATTTTAGTTTCTATAGCTAGTTTAGATAGTTTGATTTGATTTTGTCTAAACATGCGTTTTGATTTCAATTTGGTTTCCAACTCGAATCAAATTGTGAACACTCCTATTTCTCATATAGTCCACTATATAAAATATATAAAGATCATGCTTATATATAGGTTCAAGTAATATGATAATTAAGTGGTTGTTTTCTATCAATTTTTTTTTTCTTTTTAAAATTTGAAAAGTTGGTAGAGTATTCTTCATTCTTCACAACACAGAGAATTTATAAGAGAGGAAATTTTATTGGGCAATTTTTTTAAAAAAAATCAATTAGAGTAGACATATATTTTGACCAAAAAGGTAGAAATTTAAGTCTCTAGCTCCACCTATTTGTTGGGAAAAAAAAATAATAAACTTCTTACATGGATATGTTGAACCTAAAAAGCACCAAGTTCATCCTAAATATATTTAATCCTCAATTGAAACTTAGGGCCAGAGAAGGTCATTAAGTTGGACAGTCACTAATAATATCTAATTTAATTATTGAATCCACATGAAATCAATTACACAAAAGCTACCAAATGGATTAATAAGGCTGGCAAAAACAATCATTTTTCTTGATGAATTATTTCGTTTCTAAAGAATAGTTGGTTCTTTAGATGACATGAGTACACGGTTAGATGATATATAATTAAATTTACCTTTAATCGTAAGTTTAAGTATTTTGATCAATCGGTGATTTAAGATGGTATCAGAACAGGTTGGTTTAAGATGTCTTGTGTTCCCCTACAACGTTGTTTTTCCCCAATTAATACTCACTTCTACTTGTTTGGCTCTTCTACATAGCTTGGAGAAGAAATCGTGAACGTCGTATACGAGTTCTACAAAAAATAGTAGTTTTCATCTCTACTCCCAATCATAATTCTTTTACATTACCAAAATTAAAATATTTAGCTAACCTATATTTATCATTTAAAAAAAAAAAAAAACTTTAAACTTAACCCTAATGGAATGAGCTCTTAAAAAATGTAGACATGAAAAGTAAAAGTTGGGAAGGGAGACATTAATAATTTATAATTTATAAACAAAAGAAATGGGCATATGATTGAAGACAAAAATGAGAAATGTCAGTGGGAAATTGATGTGAAAGCAAGTTTAAGATCATTTGGTTGCATCCCTATATTAAAAGGTGGGAACAATTTAGCCCAAGCCTTTAAACAAAAGGGGGAAAAAAAAGCATATGTTAAGGTCCCAATAACATTATGAAATCCTTAATTTAATATTCATCCTATTTCTAAGAATTTAGCTCTTCTACTTTATGAAACTTAAGTACTCTTTGATAGCTATTTAGACCTATTTGATTATTATTTAGTTTCTTGTTTTGAAAATTGTTCTTTATTTCTTTAAAAAACTAACACTTAAAGATCGTAACCTCGAAGTTGATAATATGAACACTACGCCAATTGAGTTACGCTCTTGTTGGCTGTCAAGATGAGATCGATCTAAATAAATGTAACCACACAAAACGGCCCTGTAAATCTATAGAAAAAAGATAAACAGATTCCTATCAAGATGTGAAAAAGTTTGTTTTTGGTTCAATCATAGCATCGTCGGTCACACCCTTGAGCTATCGACGACGTGGCATCGAACCGGAATGAATATTAAATATTTAGAATTTAAATATGTATTTGGATTTGTAAATGGGTGTGTTTGATTTATCAATTTTGTATATAGAAACTAAAACTAAATAATTATCTAATCAAATGTAAGACAACAACTAATCTAGTCATAAATAAATTTAATAATTTTATATAATTTTATATTGATCAATTATCTAATCACCTAAAATACCAGTAAATGAATATTCTTTAATTAAACAGTAGTTAAATTACTTTATTTATTTAATAAAAATATTAATAATTAATAATAAAATTTTATAATAAATAGTTAAAGATAAGATAACATAAAATATCAAGGGTTGTTTGACTCACCAACATGAGTTGATTAGTTGATATAATATACCAACTCAATGTTTGACCCACCAATTTTAAGTGTTGGTGGAGTTGAGTTGGTATATTTTATCAATTCACTCTCTCACTTTTTCCAATATTTTCAATGGCTCTACCCATTGGTCTCGTGACTATCGCTGTCACACTCTGGGAACCAACTTCGAGCTCCAACAATGACCTTCGATGACAACTCCGACGACCAATTTTGGGCTTCGACAACCACCTTCGATGATAACTCCAGTGACCCAACTCCGACAACCACCTTTGCATAGCCAACTTCGATGATAAATTTCAAGCTCCAACAACCACCTTCTATAATAAACTCCAATGACCAACTCCAGCAACCACCTTTGTAGGCTTCGAAAACCACTTCTGACTATTAACTTTGACGAAAACCACCTTCGATGATTAACTTCGATGACCACCTTCGAGCGAGCAACTCTAACGACCGACTTCAGGCTTCGACAACCCCCTCCTACGATAAACTTCGACAACCAACTCCAATGTCACCTTCATGGAACCAATTTTGGGTTTCGATAACCACCTCCGACTACAAACTCTAATCAAAATCACCTTCAATGATCACCTTCGAGTGAGCAATTCTGATGACCAACTCCAGGCTTCAACAACCACCTCCAACGACAAACTCCGACAACCAACTCTAATACCACCTTCATGAGACCAACTTTGGGCTCCAATAACCACCTATGACTACAAACTTCGGCAAAAATCGTCTTTGCTAAGCAACTTCGACGACCACCTTCGTGAAATCAACTCCAAGCTCTATAAACCACCTTCGACGACAAACTCCGATCTAATACCACCTTCATGTGGCCAACTTTAGTCTCCGACAACCATCTCCTACTACAAACTCTAGTGAAAATTATCTTCGAATAGTCAACTTCGAAAATCACTTTCGACTATTATAAGACTGACGACTGTTAAAATATGTTGTAGTGTTGTTGATTATATAAATAATAGTATTTTGTCTACAATAATGATATGAAGAGAAATTTGTATAATATATTTTTATTCAATTGAATTCACCTATCAAATAAATGTTAAGAATATTTAAAAAAAAGTACGTTGTAACATATAAAAAAAAACTATAAAGTGAAATTTGTTTTCCTATAACATTTTCTAGTAAAAATTAATTAAAAAAAATGAAGATTTGTTTTCTGATGATCTTTTAAATTTGGAGAAATTGAAAGTAAAATTGTTGAAGAAATGTGGTGGCATTTTATTGGCTGCTAATATGATGGGAGATTCAATTTAAAAACAAGTTCATGTCAAAATAGAGCAACAACATGAAGAAGAATAAAAAAGAAGATGATGATGAAATTCATAGAGAAAAAATAGGAATAAAAAGTTTAAATTTCTCTTTGGTTTCTTATTTTTTTAACCATATTTCTGCTCGAAATATGGTGGATTAATTGTTATTCATTACCTAAAAAGAAAGAAAGAAAGAAAGAAGAACTTTATTTTTTTAAAAAAATGGAATTCATATTTTATTCAAACAAAGATGAGTGGAATTATTGAATAAAAAAATTCAAACAAAAATAGTAATTATCAAAACATATTATTTACCGTTCAAAAAACTGCACCAAATATCCCAAACATATGAATTCAACTTTGCACCCTAAGCACAAACATATGAACTCCACAGATATATGAATTCAATAGACATATGAACTTAAGACATAATATTTCAGCTCAGTGCCCCAAACAGTCCCTCAATGATAATTTAATTACTTGAAATTTACTAAATTTAAATAATATATTTATATTTAATAATTAATTAATTTAATAGTAATAGTTAATTGATATTAATTTATTAATTAACTAGACTTTATTAATTTTCCATATAAAAACACCACAAGTATGAAGGGTATTAACGAATTTTAAAGTTCCTTGAATAATAATATCCCGTATTTTAAAAAGTGAAATACTGTGAAACAACACATGTATTAAATGTAAGAAATCCCATGACAATATCTGTGAAACAAGTCTACGTTAAGAAATAATTTTTATAGGTTTAGTTTTCAAAAACAAAATTTCAAATGGGATCTTGATTTTCTTTTCTTTAAAATAATGTTTGTTTTCTGTCTCTTTTTACCATGGTTCTATCCTTCAATAAATATTTGAATTCTTTTCCAAATTTTGAAAATAAAAAGATTTTTCTAAAAACTACTACTTTTTTTTTAAATATAATTTTCACAACTTCATTTAGATTTTGAAAAACAATTATATATACAACCTCACAGGTGAATTAGAGAAATATTTTAAGTCATGTTTCATTTTTGGAAGGGCAGAAAAACTAAATCTACTTCATTCACTTGGCCATTTTCATATGCAAATCCATCTACTCAAATATTAGACTTTCATCAAAGCTCAAGGTCCTAATCATTACAATCAGTTTTTTTTTTTTTTTTTTTTTTTTTTTAAAAAAAAACATTAAAATCACAAAATTTGGTCTCTACTGTTGGGGCATATTTTCATGATCGTTGAATCTACATATATTTTCTTCTATTGTTTTTTTTTTTTTTTGAGAAACTCAATTTAATTGTTAAAATCACAAAATTTTTTCTCTATAGTTGGAGCTGTGAAGCAAGCAGATGCGATAAAGTATTAAAAGACCAAAATCTTAAATGCAAAAGGACTTTTGAGTTCTATAGAAAATTGCTTTATCAT
Organism: Benincasa hispida; assembly: GCF_027475165.1. Lineage (NCBI taxonomy): Eukaryota > Viridiplantae > Streptophyta > Magnoliopsida > Cucurbitales > Cucurbitaceae > Benincasa > Benincasa hispida. The sequence goes on along the minus strand of NC_143481.1, from coordinate 28,238,178 downwards.
CTAAATCATGAATCCCTATATTTTTTACATAACTAACTTATTTGACAGTTTAATCATCTAAAAATACAAATCATCTCATCATTTTGCTTAATAGCTAACATAATTTTAATAGTAGGGACTAAAGTAAGCATTTTTTAAAAAGTTTAGGGATCAAAATAGGTTTTAAACCATTTTTTAAAATAGAGTCTATTTTCTCTCCAAGTTTTTTAAAAGCTATCTTTTTTTTTTAGTATATAACAAATGAAGTAATTTGGAGGTGGAAGTAGTGTCTATAAACTTAATTTTTTTTTTAAAAAAAACAAAAAATCAAATAATTATCAAACATGGTCAAAATTGTTACCAAGTGAGACTTAAACTTTCTAATTCACTAGTAAAAACATTTGTATCGCTTTTTTTAGGAAAAGAAAAAGAAAAAATCAAATAATTCAAATACCTATTAGAAATAAAATAAAAAAAATTATGAAATGATAAAGAAGAAAATAATTCGAAAGTTTAAAGATATATTAAAATATCCATACTTATTAAAAACTTATTGAGCACAAATCTAAAAGTTTAGAACTGAAATTTACGATTTAATCAACATGAAAAGTATAAAAAATTGAAAAACAAAATTATATTTTTAGTAAAAAAAAGAAAAGAGGGTTTGAAATGTGGTTGTAAAAGGCTAGGGTTTTAAATTTATGGGGATATGGGAGATGAAAAGTCCATATAAATAATCATGCACTTGGATTTTTAAAGTGAGTGGTGGGTCCAAGAGGAAAAGATGGCGTGCTTATATATAATTAACAATAAATTAATTATTTTAATTTGATCCCTGCACTTTTTTTTTCTTTTTATTTTAGTCTTTAAACCTCGAAAGATGACTATTTTAATCCTTAAAAATGAATCTGAATGGATCAAAATGGTCACTATTAAAGTATAAAGACAAAATTTTCAAATTTAGTCACAATACTCTAGAGAAAGTTAGAATTTAGTCTCTATAGTTTATAATTAGAATTTTATTCTACAGTTTGATCAAACACTTCTAAATAGTCCCTATAGTAGAGACTATGTATAAGAATTTTGTCAAATCATAGAGACTATTTATGAGTTTTTATTAAATTAAAAGAATTAAATTCTAATTTTTAAAATGAACTAAATTTAAAAATTTTCTAAATCATAGGGATTAAATATGTAATTAAGTGAATAAATATTTTGAAAATAAAATGAATAAAAATTAAGAATATAAGTATCAAATGAATATTTTGGAAGAATAAGAATTAAAATGGATCAAAATCAAAAGCAATTCAAAATAGTATTTAAATCGAAACTAATTAATTAAAATAGTAAAAGGAATTTTCATATGCGGATAAAATAAATTTTAAAAAAAATGAAAATGAATGATCTTTTTTTGTCTTGATTTGGACTCAGAAATAAAGGAGGGGGGGAATGGGGGAGGCAATTGTACGTGTTATTGGTCCTTGATTTGCGGACAATTAATCCAAAACCTTTATTAAAAGCTTATTTATTGTACGAATTTCACTAACATTTTTATTTATATATTCATTTATTTTTCTCTAAGGAAAAGATAGAGGTTAAAAGGTGTGTAACAAAAGAAAACAAATCATAGTATCTTCACCACCCATTATTTTTCATTGTGGTTCATTTATGAAAAATTTTTAAAATAAAAAAATAAAGGAAATTATTTATATAAAAATAGTAAAATTTAATTCTTTTTTATCAATGTCTAAGTCTATTTTAATACTATATGATAGATGCTAAAATAAATCTATCAATATTTTTCTTTTACTATTTCTGTAAATAATTTGACATTTTTTCCATCTGTGTAAATCTTTCTTAATTTTAATTCTTTTTGTTTGAGTGAATTTTTTTCCCTTTAATTTTTGTTATGGGTAGATTTGGACTCAAGAAAAATTAGATATAGAATAGATAAAAGACAAAATTTGAGATTAAAATACATTTCTAAAGCTCAAATGAGCCTTGGGCTAGATGAGCCTCGAGCTCAGGCACATGAGAAGTTACCCTCGGCATTGGCCTGAGAGCGGGCAATTCATGCACCCATAGTATAAATCTTAATTAAGAGGAGAGGGAAAACGCTAGTTTGTGATAAGTACCATATTTATACCCAAATTCTCCTTGTCTTGCAAGTCACTATTCCTTGAATTACAAATCCAACATTGTTGCCATGTGAAGGTCATGTATATTTTCTTCGGTTGTTCAAATTTTGGTATCAACAATTTTAATAATGTGAGATTTGGAATTTGAACATCTCATTATTATTATATTTACGTAATGTTATAACCAGTTAAACTTTAATTAGAATGACCAACTCGAACATAACTCGATGGATAGGACAAATATATTACTATTCTAAATGTTAATGATTGATTTTTCTCCTACAATTTTTTTTTTATTTTTTTAATTTCAATAAATTGAGCATTCAAATCTTGGCTATTTATTTATTTTTAGTAATACAACGAAAAACAAGAACTAAAAAGATATCAAATCACTAGATACACCATATCACTCTATGGAGAGTAATCTTCAACCCAGACACCAAAGATGTTGGTCTTTTAAATTGATGATATAATGTTTTAATTAGTTGAGTTATATTTAGGTTGATTAGTGTTATAGCTGGTCAAACTATATCCTTAGGTTGGCTATGATTATTAGATGGCTAAGACTCCATTTGGGATTGCTATAGCTTTAAAATAATTGTTGGCAGCTATGCTTTTAGAAAAATTAGCTGTGAAAAGAAGTAAAATAGTGTTTGGTAAATTTCTGCTCAAACTTGAAAAAGTAGGTTCGAGTGTTATTTTAGATATAATAACTATAATAGACTTTTATATATATATATCTGTAATTTAAGATTTTACATAATTGTTTAGTATGATGAATTTTGTTTGTTATAGATTAATTTTTAAATATTAAGAAAAATAATTTTATTTAAAAAATGAATATAACATTCTTTTTCGAAAAAATGATGCATATAATTCATGAAAAAAAAAATAGATTTGATTAGCTGAAAAATAGCTAAAGATATAAAATAAATATTCTTTTTAAAGTGTCAAATTGAAAACTAAATATTAATTAAAAATTCGATATGATTTTAGAAGAATCTAAAAGTTAGAAGAACACTACTTTTAAAATCAATGTGAAATTAATGTGTTTTTAAAAGTGATTTTGACATATTTAATTTAAATCTTTTACCAAACAAAAAAATGGTTAATATTTTTTCCAAATAATGTTTTTTTTTAATCGATCAGTGTTTCTGATATTAAATGGCTACCCTACATCTGTAAAATAATGTTCCAAAAAAGAAAAAAGAGGGAAAAAAAGAGAGAAAAATTATCAGGTTGACCATGAAAATTATAGAATTCTTCAAACTTTTCTATAATTAATTTTGTGACCAGTCTAATGTAGAGTAAGGTTTTAACCCTTTTCCATGTCTATAATAATATGATATTGGTTCATTTTTTAATATTTTATTTTATACCCTTAGTGTGTGTGGATATATATATATATATATGATAGAGATTAGAGGGAGACATATATTAATGAAAATTTTATCATTATTTACATACATAGAATTTCAGTGAAACTTCAATATTACTTCTATTACAAGGGTCTATGTAATTACTAGCAACTGAATAAAATTAGAGAATTAAAGTAAAAAGGACACAATAAATTTCAACAAGTTCATCTCAAATTCAATTGCATATGCATATCCTCAAATAATTATGTTATAAAAACATCATTCTATATTAATATATTTTGTCACAACTATTTTCAAAATTTAATTGATTCAAGTTTTTATGACAACTATTTTTTAAAAAAACTTTTATCAAATAATCTAAATTAAACAAAAATAATTGAAATTAAAATCTTATAAAATTTTAAATAAAAATATTATAATAAAATTTAAATTATATCAATATGCTATTTATTTTGCTTACATAACCTAGCTCCACTATTAAAAACGTTTACTTGCTTTTATTGTAGGAAAAAAAATCATAATCCAATCCAACTTAAAATTGGAACAAGCACGAGTGTGCCTTATGGACCCATCATGAAAGTACATATGTTATACATCTCTTGATCCAGGACCATGTTTATGGAAGATGTATTGTAATAACTGAAAAGTAATTTAGAAAATCGGACTTTTTTTTATTTTTTTTTTTTACGTTCATCAATATTTATCGGCGTTCCGCATTCGTACTGACAGGTGGATTCAGTTGAAAATCCGTAATGAAGTAATGTAATCTGAATGACGAGCATAGAGCGATCAATCAAATTTTGTTTGAATATTGAGTGGGACCCACACCCTTTTTGTCGATAATTTTATCTGGGTTTCCAAATTTTTCCCTTACACATCATCAATTGTTATTGTATTACTTGAGTTGATCGGTAACGGTGAGTGGCCTGGGTGACTTTTATAGTTCATCCAATTTCTAGGGTTTTCGGTCTATCGATAAATAAAATTGAAAACTGTATCGATAAATTTTTAGTTTATCGTTCCTGTTATTCATCTTCATATTTTGCATGCATTTGTTCACTATCACTACGTAAATGTTCATTTGTTAAGGAATTTGGCAAGATGATCATATGCAAACATACAAAATATATAGGCTTTCATTTTTTTTTTCAAAAGATTTTTTCATGGTGGGGGTGGGTCTCCAAAACACAATAACAAAAAAGAAGAAGAAAACAGAATATATCCTACTCTGAATCACTGGAGAGGATCACTAGTACACATCGAGCATTGTTCTTCTTCTTCATGGTCACCTTCTTCCTGTCATTAGGTCCTTCATTAGCACGACGACGTTTCTTACCTGCCTCTGTTTCACTCTTCTTCTCTTTGTTCTCCTCAATTCGGCCTTCTGGTGGAGGGTCGTTGATGGAGCTAAGAGATGCCTCATGGGGGGAAAGCTTGTTCACACTTGATTGTGAAGGAGTTGACCCTTTTGGAGATAAAGTGAGTGATAGACTGGGGGGACTCCATGTCTGAGCTTTCAGTCCCTCGCGTGTAGCAGAATATGAAGAGTCATCCATGGACGACTTTGGTGTGGTTGTAATGGTTGGTGGGCTCTTTGGTTCTGAACTTGACCACTAAGGGGCCGATGGGTACACATATGAGTTGAAACTATTGTTAGTATCAGACCACATTTTCTTTTTTTGTCAAAAAGAAGTGTGAAATTACAAAATGGTAGTTATATATATACACTTTAAGGGATGCATGATTTGAGGGAAGAAGATAGAGGGACTATTGGTTATTCGCAAAGGATATGTCGTTTCATTAAACACTACATATTTACCATTAGCATTTCATTCGCGTTGCCGTTGAAATGAACCCAAACTATAAGCATAAAACAAGGAATACTTGTTTTTGGAATAATTTGAATTGTTCAAATTATTTAAGGGAATTAAATGTATTAATTATATTAATATGATTAATATAAAGTATAATGTATATTGATACATTATTGTATATAGTTAATTATAAATATAATTTATAATTAAAACTATATAATATGTGAGAGATAATAAATATTTGAATAAGATTCATATATTATTTATATGAATAAGATTCATATAAATACTACAAATTAAAATTTAGTGTGAATAGAATTTATATTAAACTATAGATTAAAAAAGAGATTTGTATTTTAATGTTATTAAAATATATATTATATGAGTGATTAATTAAGTTAGGTAATTAATCATATTATATATTATATTATATGATAATATAAAATCATTTTATAACTCCCCATTACGAGGGAGTTATTTTTTCACGTGGGTTGGGAGTTACAGTAACTCCCTGTATCTTTCTTTTATTCTGTAATTGAGAATATAGAAGATAAGTTGCAGTTAAACGTGAAAGACGGAAGAAAAATCTCTCTAAAAAATTGTTCTCTCAGACCTCTCTGCCATTCATTCTTTCAATCTCCCAAAAACTTTAAGGAGCCTACACATCCTCATTCCTTGATAGAGAATAACAAGGTTGTTGCGCGGTGGTATCCATAGACTTGGTTGCTGTGTTTTGATGTTCGCGTTCTTGGAAGTGTTCCATTGTTCATACAGAGGACTTGTATGTGATCTTGGAGAAGAAAATTTCGTGTAGAAAGTATTCTACAAGGGCGACTCTTCTTTTCCTCTTCCTCTATATAGAAATGCATGCTTATAGGATTTGAATATTTATCATGCATTATAATTTAGTATGTTCTTCTCTGTATTTTGATTGTTTTCAAAATTGAATGTTACTTGCACGACGTTCACACATTTCCGTTAGGAATTCAATTCCTTCAGTATTCAAATTATTTTTTAAGAGAATTTATGTTAATTGTATATGATGCAATTAATATTATATACATTATAATATAAAGTTAATTTTGAATAAAACTAAAATTAAACTATATTAGATGAGAGTATTAATATTTGAATAAGATTCAAATATTATTTTAATATGAATTGAATTCATGTTTAAACTATAGGCTAAAATTAATGTGAATTGAGATTTAAATTAAAAACTATTGGTTTGAGAAATGTTTTGAAATTTTGGCATATAGATTACTGTATTTATGTTGATAAATTCAATGTAAGGACCGATTATTTTGAGCATTAAATTTAGTAATCGAGTTTGCAAACCTGTGCCATTCGTTGGAACAACAGAATTCAAACGAAAAACGAAGGTTTTCTGGGCATTCTGTGTTGTAGCGCCGTAGTGCTTTGGCACTCTAAATGTAGAAGTAAGATATGGATCATAGCGCCGCAGCGTTCCGACGGTGAGACGGAACTTCAATTCCGTAGCGTCCGGCACTTCATACTTGCTGAATGTGAGGCATGCGCATGAGATCGTGGGTTCGAACTGGAGTCCATTATTATTATTATTTTTTTGTTTTATTAATTAAATCAATATAATTTAATTAAACTAATTAAACTATATTTTTATAGTGCCAAAGTTTCGATCTATTATTACTATATTATATCATTTAAAATACATGTGATTTACGTTTAATTATATTAATTATATGTTGCATATTATATGTCATATAGATTTAAAATTTCGCCATAGGTTAAGCATTATCATGCATCATATTTAAATATAATTTTATATTTAAAGTTATTTCCTAAAGTATGAACATGCATGATGTATATTATACAGTATGCATAGTTATAATATAAGTGTTATGTTGTATAGTTTAATGTATGGTTAAAGCGTGTACATTATATAGCTTTTATTTTCATTGATGTATAAAACCAGTTTTAAACCTCACACCGCTCACACAAGCTCATAAAATCAGTTAACAACGCTCAATCTTTCGGTCATAATCCCCAGGTAGGAGGTGTTACGTAAACCGTCAACTTAAGTACTCTCAGTCTTAGACAGGTTTATGAATCGATTGAGTTTGTAACCAAATTTTATAAGCTAACAATCTATTTTAATGGTTAAAACTAGTTGCTAACCTAAGTGAGCATGTTATGTATCTTCGTTATGGATTTTAAAGTCTAATTCAATTTTATAACAACTTACAAAAATTAGACATGTTAAACATCCATAACATTCATCAAAGGTATTTTAATACAACATTTATATTAAAAGAAAACCCTATTCATGCATACTATATATTATAATAATTTATAACATACTTTCAATGTATGTAACATGCTTCCTATGGTGGGGTTTTAAATCTCCATGGCATACTGTATGCATATAATGTTGGGATTGGTGTCCTAATTCTCCCGGAGTCTCGTTGTTATGTAAAGATACACATTGTTTAATGAATAAAATAATTGTTATTTAATTCTGACATTTACTCATATCCAATAAACAAAGCTCCTTGGTTATCTTATGCGAACTTAAGCATGTATATGTGATATACAAGTGGATCATGCCTTAAGTGATAACCTAAATAGATCTGTAGTATAAAAATTATGGTGGGATACCTGATCCTGGTGACACTACGGATACGGTCCGCTTTGTAGAGGTTTGCAAGTGTTGTAAACTACTACAGATGGTAGATCCTAACCATTCATGTGGAGACATGCGAGCGGGAGTGTCCTATACAAAGAGTTTATATAAGACCTGGATCACGAGATGACTAGACTCTGTATATAACGCCATTGATACTAGAGACTTGCATCTCACCTAAATGACCATAGGTGACATGACCTCAATCCTAAGTGTTTTGGGAACTCCTGCCTTTGAGGGTGGTCGTTTGATTAGTATGAGTGAGAGTGGCCAGATTGCCAACTCAACATGCCTACCTTTTTGGAGACTTGTCTGATCTAGGAGTTGAGAACTCAATCCACAAGATGGAATTCACTCCTTTCCCGAAGTAGGGATAAGTAGAGAGATTGCTCCCTTAAGGGTTGATTCCGGGGCTTGAATATAGTGGCTACAACTTCTCTTTAGAAGAGAAGACTCGGTCATAGTAGCTATGACTGATGTTCATTAGAGGAATTAGTGGTACTTGAGGAGACAGATGTAACTATAAGGGCATAACGGTTATTGGTCCAGCTGTACTTACGAGTGATCTGTGAAGGATTATTGCACTACTGATTGGTTAAGATAAATACATAATATATCTGTGGTAAGGAGAGTTCGGCTGGCGATCTTTAGTGGAGTGCTTGGCAATTAACGAATGGTAGATCCCGTGACTAAAGAGTTTAGTCAGTTATTCACGTACCGTTGGAGCTTCGAGCTACAGGTCCATAAGGTCCCCTTGGTAGCTCAATGGATTCAGATGAGGATCAGTTCTTGGTGTTGATTTGAAATGTTCAAATTGACAAGAGGTATTTTGATTATATATGATGATGATTGGAATGATGTATGAGATACATCTAGTGGAGGATTGATGTAAATGAGATTTACATTAAGAACCATGAAATAGAAAAAGAACTATGGTTTATATGTTTCATGAGATGAAGTATTAAAACTATAGGTTATAAATATAGTATAATAAGTTGGTTATCATTTATATTTATAATAATATTAATTATTGGACAATTAATTCTTTTTCTTTAAATAACCAATTGAGTGGGTGGTTATTGGTGGTTCATGATAACCGTGATAGAGGAATTTTTTTTCTTCTAATTTTAGTAAGTTTTTTACAAAAGGCAAAAATTATTTTTGAGTTTTCTCTGGGAAAAAGAAACTCACAGACGCTTGTCAAGTAAATACCGATTTACTAAGCGACAGCGTGTTTTAGTAAACGATCGTATAGTATTTTGTAGGCGACAGACACTGAGATAAACGATGAGCTAAATGATCGCTTAGCTTTTGCTAGACGATCGCTTAGCTTTAGCTAAACGATTGGGCATCGACCTATGCGATAGGTTTTTTTCTTCTCCCACTTGCCCAATCGTGTACACGATTCTTCATTCCTCCTTCGTCTGCCTCATACCAAGTCCGAACAAAGCCCACCCTCTGGATTCTCAAACCGAGAATACCAAGGCAACCTTCTTGGTGGTGTCAAACTCAACTCGACACGGTTGAGGTTCTGTGGAGGCCGTTCGTGTTGCTGAGGAGTTCATGACCGAGGCGATCGCTGAGGACGAGCACAAAGTGTTCGTGTAGTGTTGTGGTTGTGTTGTTCGAGCGTTCGAGGTTGCTGTGTTCAAGTGTTCATGAGCAAGGAGCATGGAGACGAGTCTATAAATGTTCGTAGAGTTTTCTCCTTATTCATTTATAGTTGTTCATGCTGTAATTTCTGTAACAATAGCATAACTGTATGTTTTGTGTACGACTGTAATTTGGAATGATCTTTTTTCTGCTGCTCATGGAAATCTCGAGTTCGATTTCTTTCATATACAAGATTTATTTAATTATTACATACATCACATGCATAAAGAATTAAACACAAACTGATATGGTTTTAGTTTTAGTATAAACAAGCAAACAAAAGCCTAATTATTACAAAACAACAAGAAATAGCTTCAAAACCGCTTCTGGGCCACTTGAACCACTTCAAACCGAACCCAAACAACTTGAACATACCAAAATAGCCTGAATCAGACCAGCCAAAAACATTTTGAGGTTGAACCGGACAGGACCTCAAGAAAACTGATCAAACCGGTTGCTCTCACTCCATGCTCGAAATCTCGCTGAGGCTCATCATGTAGCGCTGACGACTATCGTCTAGCGCGATCGTCTAGTGTCTGCCTGATCGTGTAGCGCCATTGCCTTGCATCTTCTAACTATCGTATATTGCCATCGTCTAGCGTCGAACAAAGCTACATGATCGCCTAACGTCTTCCAACTATCGTGTATTGCCATCGTCTAGCACTGAACAAAGCTACACGATCGCCCAACGTCTTTCAACTATCATATATCGCCATTGTCTAGCGCCAGACAAAGCTACACGATCACCTAGCATCTTCCAAATATCGTGTATTTCCATCGTCTAGCGTCTCTAGCTACACGATCATTTAGTGTTTAGCACTTCAACGACGGGACTTAAGCAGAGGCTAAAGAACTGGAATCTGCAGCTCAGCCTTCTTCACTTGTTTCTTCAATTACAACTTAATTTCAACTCTAATGATTCCAAATAAATTACAAACTCTTGAGAACACATATAAGCTCATCAATCAAGAGCCAATTACAAATTTAATCAAGACATCAAAGAGAAATTAAATGCCAAAGCTCAGAAAACTATATCAGTGCACCATGTTCACATAACTCATGAAAAACACTCACCATACCAAAATTAAATCAAATTGAATGCTTAAATGATGCTCTAATACCAATTGTTAGAGTATATCAGCAAACAGCGGAAGCAATGAGGATCAATAAGCACTCTAATTCATTAATTTTGGCAATAACTATAGCATGCTCATACAAAAACAAGAGGGTTTCACGCTATTTGTTTGTAAAACTTCTTGCAATCTTGATTCTCAGTTGTAAGCTTCTCCGAATCTTGTTGTGAACCACCTCAAGATCTTCTCCACTATTCTCTTAGAGCTTTAGATTGAGTATTGGGACTCAAAATCAGTTTGAATGAAGAGAGATTGGAGAAGAATTCACTGCAACAACTCACTTGAAGAACTTCTTCAGTACGAAATTTTTCAGCAAAATTCTATAGATGCATGCCTCAATTCCATTCCAATCTTCTCCATTTATTGCAAGTCTTTCATGAAAGAAGATTGCTGCATGAGATGCAACTCATGCCTGGAGTCATAGAAGCCAAAGATAAGTGGGTTTGGTGTGAGCTAGTTGAAGGTTTAATGGAAAAATCCATAGTTCCATTTTGTGTTATTTTCCCAACTTTTCAATTTTTTTACTAAATGATTTCAAAAATTGAAAATATGATTAATTTTTCAAAATTAATTTCACAAATTAATATTCTAATAAAATTAATAAATAATTATTTAAATAGTTTAATTAATTCTAATTAATTTAATATCAAATATTAAATTAATTTTACACAAATCCACTTTCATATATTTTAAACATATTTAAATATTAATTATCCTATTCCGTTTAATTTTTAAAATTAAACGTGTAATTATATCTCATATAATTACTAATTCCTTTAATTCTAATTTGAACATTTCAAATTAACTTATCATGCTACTCTAAAGCTAATCCATTGATGAGCTAGTAGGGGGACCTCGTAGACCTACAGATCATGGACTCCAACAATCCGAGATTAATTGGCTAAACTCATTACACCGAATTAATCCCTATTCGTTAACTAATGGGTCACTCCACTAAAGCCCATAGTTGAACTCTCCTCACTATTATGTCCACTCAATATAACCATGATTAGCAAGACGATCCTTCACAGATCATTCGTAATCACAACTAGGTTAAGATCACCGTTTTACCCGTGTGAATACATTTCGTTCCTTAAGTTCCCACTAACCCTCTAATGAACAATTTGATTCATAATACTTATGAATTAAGTCCTTTCTCTATCATGAGAAGGCGGGACTCTGATTGTTCAAGACCTGGAATCAGTACTTAAGAGAACAACCTATATGTTAACCCTAAATCAAGTAGGAGTGAATTCTATCTTGCAGGGCTATGTCCCCAACTCTTTATCCGGTCTTATCCCCAAGATGGAAGGCTTATGGAGTAGTGTTGTTGGACTACTCTCACCCATGTAAATCAAAGGATAATCCCGAACAAACAGGAGTTCGTAGCTAGCTCAGGATTAAGATCGAGTTATCCTAGGTTACTTAAAATGAAATAGTTAGTTTTAACAGTAAACGATCGTTATAAAGACAAGTGACTATTTTGTGGTCCAATCTGCAAACTCATTGCATAGGATGCCCTCACTCACATGTCTCTACATGAATGATCTGTGAATCACATCATTTATATTACCTACAAAATGGGTCGCATCCAATAGTGTTACTAGGATGAGATACCCAATTTCATCCATATATTTGTTAGACCATTTATGCTATATACTATTAACTTGATCCTGTTTATGTCAATACATAAAGTTAAAATATTCATACTATAGCCATGGATATGTTTATTTGATTTTCATAATAGAATGCTAAATCAACAACTTTATTGAATAAATTACTCAATAATATTTTATTAATAAATAGAATGTTTAACACGAATTGAGAGTTCCAGGACATTCCCAACAATAAATTGTTTGTACAATACAATTACGAGTAAGGAGGTTTGAAACCCTCCAACTGCATTGAGGCTTCTTCAACTGTTGAGATGGATGTGCCTGACTAGATGAACTGACATCAACAACTCTTATTGAAGTACTAGCCTTATCAACAACTCTTGTTGAAGTTTCAGTAGTTCCATTGGAAAGTTAATTCAACATAATCTTACTACGTGGCTCATACTCCTTGATGTGGTCATCTTTAAAAAATGTAGCATTTGTTGACACAAATACTTTATTCTCTTGAGGATCATAGAAGTACCCACTCCTCATTTCCTTGGGACAGGCTACAAATAGGTACAATTTTGAACGAGGTTCCAATTTCTTAGGATTAGCCTCAAGCACATGTGTTAAGCAACCCTAAATTCTAAAGTGTCGTAAACTACCTTTAGACCTCTCCATAATTCCAAAGGTATTTTAGAAACACCCTTAGATGGAACATTGTTCAAAATATAAGATGCAATCATTACTGCATAACCCCAAAATGAATAAGGTAAATGAGCATAACTCATCATAGACCGAACCATGTCCAACAAGGTTCTATTTCTCCTTTCTGATACACCATTTTGCTGAGGTGTACCAGGTGCCAAGAGTTGGGATACGTTTTCATGTTCTATCATAAAGTCTTGGAATCTTAAATCCATGTACTTTCCACCTCGATCTAATCGAAGTGTTTTAATAGCTTTTCCCAATGAATTTTCAACTTCAGCTTTATACTCTTTGAATTTTCAAGAGCTTTAGACTTATGTTGCATTGAGACATAATCATATCTTGAATAATCATCTATAAAAAAGATGAAGTATTTAAACCTTCCTTTTGCCTTAACATTCATAGGACTACAGAGGTCTGAATGTATAAGTTCTAAGAGTTCCTTGGACCTTTTCTAGTAAAAGGTATTTTTGTCACTGTACAGTCAAGGCATGACTCACATACTGGTAAAGAGTTTTCTTTTAACTCACTTAAAAATCCATTATTAACAAACCACTCAATCTTATTGAGATTTTATGACCTAATCTTTGATGCCAAAGATGGTCTTTTATTTGAGTTTTCAATTCTAAATATTTCAGTATTAAGAAGCATTTTAGTTGCTAACGTTCTTATCACATTTAAATTACTCTTTAAGTTTGTAGAATATATTCGAACACCATTCTTATAAATAAACACTTTTTTACATTAAAAGAAATGGTATATGATCGTTCTAACAAAGTCTGTACAGAAATCAGGTTCCGTTTCAAACCTGAAACCACAAAAACATCTTTTAAAATAAGAAAAGATTTCTAGAAGAGTAATTTATGCCTCCCATTAAAACCGTTGAGACGTACGTGCCCTGTTTTTGTATGCATCATCATCTTGCCAGTCTCGAGCTACTATCAGGAACTAATTCCCTAAAAAGAAGAACAAACATGATTAGTGGCCCTAGATCAATTATCCAAGTTGAATCATCATTCTTCACTAAACAAGTTTCCAAAACTAGTAAATTCATATTTACCTTGCTTGGCCTTCTTTTTCTCTACCAAATACTTGAAATAGTTTCTTTTCCAGTGTCCCTCCTGGTTACAGAAATATTTTCCCCTTGACAACCTTGGGCTTCTTACCCTTCTGGCCCACAACAGGTCAGCTTTATTTCCCTGCCCTCCATTATTCTTCTTCCACTTTTTAGTGTCAACTTAAGAAGGCACAAACTTAGTTCTAGAGGTCGAACTTCTGCGGAATTTTCTAGAGGAAGTGGCGGCATTTGCCTCTCCCTTATGTTCCTTGACTTTCATCAAGGACTCGTAAGTCTGTATCTAGTTAAGGAGGATAGTCAAGATGTAGTCTAGCTTGTTCATAACAGCATTACTACAAAATTGAAGGAAACTCTTTGGCAGACTTTCCAGAATAAAGTTAACTTGACTAACCTCAACAATGACGACCCTATTCATTTCAGCCACATTAAAGTGGACCATCATATTGAGAATGTATTCTCGCACAAATGTCCCCTCTTGCATACATAAATGAACTTAAGAGCATCGTGCTTGAGCTATGAGGATGGTTGTCCAAACATCTCTCACAGTGAATCCATAATCTCATGTGTAATAGCCATATTTTCATGTTTTTTTGCCAAAACTATAGTCAAACTGACAAGTATGTACACTCGAGCCTTTTCATTTGCCTTTACCCACCTCTCATAAGCATCCTGAATATTTTGAGGTTCATTTTGAGTGGGAACTTGAGGACACTTCTCAAGTAGCACAAATCTTAAGTCATCGATGATGAGTACAGTGTTGATTGTGCATTTTCAACTAGTGTAGCTGTTACCAGTTAGTTTATCGGCACGTAAAAGGTTGATTACAACACTAGTCATTTTGAAGATTTCTGAAAACATACAAATTGTTTATATTAGTTATAAGCAAGAATCCATTTCAAACCAATCAAGTTTAGCAAAATTTTAATGTACCCTATGTGACATCTAATTTTGCAATGATGCTTTAGTGAGTTAGAATAAAAGCCACCAAAGGGTGTTCAGTTATCCCTTCATTGAATTAAGACACTCTCAATCATTACACCAGAATAACTCTTATTCCTATAATGATTAGTCAACATTGTTCAGTCAAGAAATCATTAACTTACTTAACAATTTCTTGTAAGTGTAACCCTTTATTTTAGATCCTAGAATTCCGCCTCAATGAGCCAACCGAAGGAAAAAATAGATTGGGACAAAAACTAAAGGAATTCTATCCATTTCTGGAGTTTATGATCAATTTAATGTAAACACTTTTCAAAGGGGGCACAAGCAAAGGTGCCATGTAGCGAGCATGAAACTTCACAATAAACTAATGAAAGAGGCCACAGGATGTATTGACACACGTTCCTCTCTCACTTACTATAAACACTTTCTCCATTCACCTTGGTATTGACCTATGCAAATATTGGAGTTAGTATGCAATTAGTGAAAGCAAACAGAATCATTAAGCACTCTAATTCATTAATTTTAGCATTTAAGTAAGCATGTTCATAACAAAAAATAAGGTTTGAAGATAAACCTTTGTAGATCTCCTCTTCAACTTCGAAATTAGCTTGAATCTTCTCAACAATCACTTGTAGACCATCAGTTGATCTTCCTTACTATTCTCTTGAACCTTAGATTGAATGATGGAGCCTAAAATGAGCTGAAATTAGAGGGAATTTTTTAAGGGAAAGGTTTAGTTTTTCAGTTTTGAGTTGAAGAACACTTCCTCATTCAAAGCTAAAAAAAAAAAAAAAAAAAAAAAAAAAAAAAAATTGTGCATTCTCTCCATTTCAAGTCAACCAACCTTTAGTATTTTTCAATCTCAATATGTTATCTCTTAACACAAGAGATTGACACCTACCTCTTCAAGGATTGAGTGGAACTTGAGTGTCAAAAGTTAGAGAAATCCACTTATTTGAAATTTGAAATTTTCAAATTTAAAAATAATTTTATTTAAAAAAATAGATTTAAAATCAATTTACTAAATTTTTTTTTATTAAAATTCAGTTTTAATTTAATTTTTCAAAAATTAAATTAAAATAAAAAATGATATTCTAAATTTGAATTTCCATAAAATTCAAAATTTTAATTTTTAAATAAAATTAATTGATTTAATTAATTAAATAATTTAGTTAATTAAAATAATTTAATACCCAATATTAAATTATTAAAGATACCAATTTCAAAATCATGAATCCCTATTAATGTAATTAATATTTAAATCAAATTTAAATATTATCCCATTCTCCAAATTCGTTTAATTCGATAATTAAATGTTTAATTATATCACATATAATTAATGATTCCCTCAATTCAAATTTGAACGTTTCAAATTCTCTCATCACGCTATTCTAAGGTTAATCCGTTTGTGAGCTAGTAAGGGAACCTAATGGACATAAAGTGTTGGAGTTAGCATGCAATTAGCAGAAGTAAATAGAATCATTATGCACTCTAATTCATCAATTTTAGCAACTAATAAAGCATGTTCGTAAGGAAAAACCTAGGGTTTGAAGATACCTTTTTTAATCCACAAATTCAGCTTCAATCGTCACTCAAAAAGAATATAGACTACCACTTGATCTTCCCTACTGATCTCTAGGACCTTAGATTGGGTGGTACAACCCAAAATGAGCTAAACTCAAGGGAATTTTTGGTGAGGAGAGTCTACAGAAACTGAAGAACCCTTCTTCAATTAAATTTTTCAGTCAAAAATTACATTGCCTCTCACTTTCATCTCAACTGAATAGCCTTTGTTTTATTCAACAAGTTTATGCAACTATCTTGCATGAATTGCATGAAGAGATGATACCAATCTCACTCAATTTGAATGGAGAATGAATATTCAAAGTTGGAAAACCCCACTTAAGGTATTTTCCCCATTTTTAATTAAAATTCAATTTTTATTTTGAAATCAAATTTCAAAAAGATAAAAATGGCAAAGAATATTAATATTAATTCAATAATCAATATTAGTTTTAAATAAAATTAACCTCAAATAATTAATTAAGCAACTTTAATTAATTAAACTAATTCAATATCAAATATTAAATTAATTAAACACCATTTTTCTAATATGAGTCCCTATTCATGTAAATAATATTCAAATCACATTTAAATATTATTCAATTCTCCAATCTCGTTTAGTACGACAATTAAACGTGTAGTTATATCGTATATAATTACTAATTTCCTTAATCCAAATTTGAACACTTCAAATTTACTCATCGCTCTATTGTAAGGTTTAATCCGTTTGTAAGCTCGTAGGAGGACCTAACGAACCTACAGATCATAGGCTACAACGATACGAGATTAACCAGCTAAACTCTTTAACCTTATTAACCAATAATCATTAACTACCAGGCCATTCCACTAAAGCCCAGTAGTTGCACTCCCCTCACTATAGATATACTTGTGTCCATTCGATATAACCATAATCAGTAAGTCAAACATTCACATGTTGTTCATAATAACGTCTGGGTCAATAAGTTGTTTTACCCCCGAGATTACATCTTGTTCCTTAAGTCTCACTGATCCTCTAATGAACAATTGGTTTGTGAACCAATCACTAAACCGAGTCCCAGATCAAGTGGTGGTTTACATCCTTTTGGAGTAAAGATGGGAGCTGAATTTGTGGATTGAAGAAAGTCTTCAAAGATATATCTTCAAACCCTAATTTTTTTCCGTTACGAACATGCTTTCTTAGTTGCTAAAATTGATGAATTAAAGTATTTAATGATTCTGTTTGCTTCCACTAATTTCATGCTAACTCCAACAATTGGTATCAGAGAATGATTTTGAAGGAACTCTTATTCAAGAGAACCAGTGAGCGGAAGCGAGATCTTTCCAAACCCATTTTGAAAGAATAAAGCATTTACAAACATCCAACCACAGTTATGCATTATAGAGAAAATTACAGCATGCTTTCTTAACTTAAATACAAAGGGAATCGAGTGACATACCTTTGAAGAACTCTTCTTCCGTATTCCTTCGATCTGCACTGGTCAGACATCCAGCAAAGTCTAAACGATCACGAATGCAATGAACATCCAGTGTAATCACGAACTGTCTGATCCTCGAACGGCAACCCTCGACACTACCACTCGATTACCTTGGTATTCTCGGAGTGAGAATCCAGGAGGTGAGGGTTCTGTGTGAATTTAATAGAGGGAAGGAGGATGTATACGATCAAGTAAGTGGGAGAAATAGAAATTCTATCATATAGACAAAGGGTACTCGATCGTTTAATAAATGAGGCAGTCATGTAGCTAACTTGCTCGTCGTTCACTCGCTCAAAGGGCTATCATATAGCTCTTTCTTTTCACTCGATCGATTGGTATGCAATTAATCCGATTTCCAAAAAAATGAGAACTCTTTTCATTTTATTCTTCAGTTATTAAAACTAAAAATAACCTCCCACTTGCACGGTTAATGGAGAAAAGAAAATATCCAACTAACAATTATCTTATAATTGTTTTTATTATAAATAAATATAATTACTAATTTTTCATAATATATTTATAACCTATAGTTTTAATATCACATCAAATGTAATATTTAAACCATAGCTCTTTTCTCCTTTAATTTATATTAATTCCTCCAATTAATGTATCTAATACATCAAATCAATTATATCACATATAATTGAACCAATTTAATTATATCATATATAATCAAATTCTCTCTTGTTAATTTGAACACTTCAAACTAACCCAAAAACTGATTTCAACTTGAATCCATTGAGCTACCAAGGGGACCTTATGGACCTGTAGCTTGAAGCTCCACCGGTACGTGAATAATTGACTAAACTCCTTAATCACAATATCCACCATCCATTAACTATCGAGCAGTTCACTAAAGACTGACAACTGCACTCTTCTCACTACAGATATATTTCTATGTCCATTGGATATAACCAATTAAAAGTATAGAAACCCTTCACATATCGCTCGTAAGTATAGCTGAACCAATTAACCGTTTTGCCCTTATAGTTACATCTAACTCCTTAAGTACCACTGATTCCGATAACGAACAATACATCATAGTCCTACTATGAGTGAACACTTCTCGGGCCATGAGAAAGTGTGTAGCGCCACATTGTTCAAGTCCCAGAATTAGCCCTTAAGGGAGCAATCTATTTACTTAGCCCTGCTTCGGGGAAAGAGTAAATTTCATCTTGTTTAGCTGAGTTTTCAGCTCCCCAATCAGACGAATCTCCAAAGTGGTAGGTTTGAGTCGACAATCTGGCCACTCGCACCCATGCAAATCAAGGGACTGCCCTCATAGGCAGGAGTTCCCAACTCACTCAGGATTAAGGTCATGTTATCTATGGTGATCCTAGTGAAATAAAAGTCTCTAGCATGAACGACATTATATAACGGAATTAAACATTTCGTGGTCCGGTCTTATACAAACAACTTTTTATAGGATACTCCCACTCGCATGTCTCCACATAAATGATTAAGATCAGACCATCTGTAGAAGTTTACAAAGCGGGTCGTATTCGTAGTTTCACCAGGATAGGGTTTCCCTCCTTTATCCATATACTACAGACCATTTAGGTTATCACTTAAGGCATGATCCACTTGTATGTCTCCACATACATGCTTAAATTACAACGATAACCAGGGATCTTAGTTTATTAGTTTGTGGTTAATGCAACTAAAATAGCTCATATTTTATAGACAATAATGAAGAAAATATCTCATATTATTACATCACAAATATTTGCTCATACACTTGTTTAAAAACTACAAGACCCTATGAGATTTAGGGCATCAAGCCTAACAAATTTAAGCACTTAATTTGTGATAATTTTAGCTTGGTGGGTGATTTTCATAGGTTATATGAAAATGGTTGCTGATATAGATAATTTCAAGTTTGACATTTAAATTCTCTTCAATTAAGTGCTAGTTGTTGCAATTGACTCTTTGTTTATGGGTCTTAATGTGTGATTAAGATTTGATAAATTTGCTAGAGTCAATAGAGTTGTAATTAAGTTGTACTGAAGAAAGAAGCAAGAGAGGTCAACTACAGATTTTCAACTTTAAAGCTAATGCCAAGAAGTGTTGCAACACTACCCTTAGAGAGTTGTAACACTGCTCATCAAACAGCCCAGAAATGAGAAGGACAACCCATGGCATTGCAATGCTGGGATGGAGCGTTGCAATGTTGCTCATCCTAGCCCAGATTGAACACGTGCGACCCAACCGACGATTCAAGTGAACCAGTTCAGCCAGTTGGGGTCAAGAAGGTCTGATTCAACCCTATTTTGTCTGGATCAACCTATTTTGGAGCTTTAGAGATCCGGTTCGGGCAGTTCGGGTCGGTTTGTGAAGACCATAAGCATTTTGAAGGAGTTTTTAATTATTAATGTAATAATTTAGGCTAAATTCTTGCTTGAAATGCCAAAACTAGTCCATATCAGTATTTGTTTAATTATTTATGCATTGTGAATGTATGTTATAATTAAATAAATCTTGTATGTGCATACAATATTCCGTGTATATTTGAAATCTCGCCATAGGAAGCATGTAGCATGCATTGAAAGTATGTTATAAACAGTTATAATATATAGTATGCATGTTTAGGGTTTCAAGTATTTAATATAAAGTGTTAATTAAATCTTGAAATGCTAGATGTATGTTATGGATGAACAACATGTCTATTGTTTTATAATTGTTATAACAATCGTATTAGACATTTAAAATCCATAACAAAAATAAGATGCATGCTCACCTAAGGTTGACAAGTAACATCTTGTTTTAATAGCTAAAATATGTCATTATCTTGTAAATTTTGATTACAAACTCAACTGGTATATAATCCTGTCTAAGGCTGAAGGTATTTAAGTTGACAGTTTACGGAACACCTTCTACCTGGGGATTATAACCAAATAATTGAGTGTTGTTAACCCAATTTTATTAGCATGTGTGAGTGATGTGAGGTTTTGAAACTGATTTATCACCTAGACATAGATTTAGGTTGTTTTATTATCCGAAATATACCTAAGTAAATGTTTACCCGAAACAAATAGAACACTTCAGTGGGAGATTAATAACATATACGATATGTTCTTAGCTCTCACATCCCTAAGAGTTCACTCCGTGAGATTCATGCTCGGTCTTGTGTCACCCTCGGAGTGACCTCCATTCAGAAAGTGTTTGCATGCGTCAATAGCAAAGTGAATAGGGGAAGTAGTTCATAGTAAGTGGGTGAAGGATGTGTGTCAATATGTCCTGCAATCTCTTCCGTTAGTTTAGACCGTGAGATTCCTATGTTGCACTTGTTTGTCATGGGATTTGGAACAACTTAAACTTCAGAAATGGATAAAATTTCTTAGGTTGATTCCCAATCTTGACTCTCAAATTCGTTAGTGTCGTTGGGGCCAACCTCTGAGGTCTGAAAATGGAGGGTTATACTTACGAGATTTCCTGAGTGTTAGTAAGTTCTTGACCAAAAATAGTACCTAAATGACTATAGGAATATGAGTTATTCTGGAATTAGTATTTAGTCAAGAATGTCTTGCTTCAGTGAAGGAGTATTTGACTGCCCCTCAATAACATCTATTCTAACTCACTAAAGTATCATTGCAAATGAAATAATGAAATTTGGGTACATTATTACTTTGTTAAAACATGATTGGATTTAAAAGCAGTTCACCAATAGAATTTTTTATAAGATCAAGTGGTGGTTTACATCATTTTGGAGTGAAAATTGGAGTTGAATTCGTGGATAGAAGAAGGTTTTCAAATGTATATCTTCAGACCCTAATTTTTCCTTATGAACATGTTTTCTTAGTTGCTAAAATTGATGAATTAGAGTGCTTAATGATTTTGTTTGCTTCCCTTAATTGCATGCTAACTCCAACATATAGATCATGGGCTCCAACAATCCAAGATTAACTGGCTAAACTCTTTAACCTAAATTAACTAACATTCATTAACTACCAGGTCACTCCACTAATGCCTAGTAGTTATACTCCTTTCACTATAGATATGATTGTGTCCACTCGATACAATCATAATCAATAAGTCAACTCTTCATATGTTGTTCGTAATAATGGCTGGGTCAAAAATTGTTTTACCCTCGAGATTACATCTTGTATCTTAAGTCCCACTAATCTTTTAATTAACAATTGGTTTATGATCCAATCACTAAACTAAGTCCCTCTTAGGCCAATAAGAGGGTGGGCTCCTCTCGCTCAAGATTCGAAGTCAACACTTAAGGGAAAACCTCTCTACTTTCCTAAAAGCGGGTAGGAGTGAATTTCATTTTGCACCTTATTTTCCCAACTATCTACCCGATCTTACCCCTGAAATGGGAGGCTTATTGAGCTAGAACTGTTGAGTCAACCCTCACCCATGCAAATCTAAGGATAATCCCGAATAAACAGGAGTTCATAGTTAGCTCAAGATTAAGGTCAAGTTACCTAGATTATCGCTTTGAAATAGTCAGTCTTAAACAGTAACAACGTTATAAAGTAAGAGTGACTTATTTTTTGGTCCGAACTTATACAAAATCTTTGAATAGGACGCTCCCACTCACATGTCTCCACATGAACGAATCAGAATCACTTCGTTTGTTGCACTTTACAACAATTGTAATATTACAAAGTAGGCTGCATCCGATAGTGTCCCCAGAATAAGGTACCTAGGCTTATCCATATATTATAAACCATTTTGGCTATTTACTCGAACTTGATCCACTCTTATGTCTCTACATAAAGTTCAAGTACTCATGTAATAGCCATGGATCTTGATTTATTAGATTTAGGTTATTTCTAAAAACGAAATAAAGCAATTCATGCATTCAATAACAACTTTATTGAATCAAACTTCAATAACATCTATGTTGATTAACAGAATGTGTTTATTGTTTACAAATCACGAGTTTTAGGACATAAAACTCAACAACAAACACCTTCCAAAGGGGGACATAAGCAAGCGTTGCCATGAGAATGAGCATAGATCTCACGGTGTAAACTATTAGGGAGAAGGTGAAAAAAAATTGATATATCATATACATCCCTTTTCTCCCACAAGTATTTTAAACCTAAGGTTCTTTACTTAGGTAAATCTAGCTAATAATTTATCTAGTCTATTGTTAAATTGATCCAATATAACACTCATATTGGATAGTTTAACAATATATGATTTTGTTCATTAAACACTTTAATAAACTAAATCATGTATTACATGCTTATAAAAAAATACTTGTCTAATTCACTTTTCAGGTCGTTCCCAGGTAGGGGTGTTTCGTTTCCGTCAGTTGAAATATCTTACCCTTAGACAGAACCTTCCTTAGACAAAGGTCTCTTATAGACATTTATTTTATAAATTTAATCTATTATTATTTCCAATTTAATCCTACTAAAAAGAAAACAAAAGATTAACCTATTTCTAATAATATTAGAAATACTTTAACATAGGTATAGGTGAGGTAATTTTAAGTCATTTAAAAGTAATTAAAATCAATGTTTGCATGCAGCTCTTGAGTATAGAATTTAATTCTAATTCATTAAACTTATAACAATTATAAATTAGTGAAATATTAAAATCTATATGATAGAGTAACTAACATGCAGCGGAAAAAATAAAAACAATAAGCACTCTAATTACATTTAATTTGAATTTAAAATATGCATTGAAACATAATTTTTTAAGAGGGTTTTTAGAACACAATATCTTTGATGAAAACACTTCAATACCAGTTGAGATCTACGAATTGATACTTCAATCTTTCAATAGACCACTACAGAGACCTTCTCTACTATTCTCTAGATTAGATTGTGTAGTGGAAACACTGAATTGAGTTGAATTTGAATGAGATTGAAAAGGGTTTTTTAGAGTTCTTAATTTCTACGGAGTTTCTAGTTTAAAACTAATTGCATGAACATAATTGAAGTTCAAATTTTCAATATATGTATGAAGATCATGTAAAAAAACTCAGCATGCCTGATGCCAAATTGAAGTAGCATGAGATGTTAAGTTGAGTGAGAAAATCCAACTTTCAATTTTAAAACCAATTTTTATTTCTTAATTTGATTAATCTAATTTTAATTAAAAATTGATTTAAAAAAACAATTTTCAATTTTAGTTTTATTATTTTGAATTTCAGTCAATTCAAAATATAAT
This sequence comes from Benincasa hispida, assembly GCF_027475165.1. Taxonomy (NCBI): domain Eukaryota; kingdom Viridiplantae; phylum Streptophyta; class Magnoliopsida; order Cucurbitales; family Cucurbitaceae; genus Benincasa; species Benincasa hispida. Next base: position 28,213,921 of record NC_143481.1, on the reverse strand, counting down.
TAATCAAATTACTAAATTGAAAAATTTCTAAAAATTGGATAATCAATTAAACTAATTTTAATTAATTAAATTTAATATCAAATATTAAATATTATATTACACCTCATCAAATATTTAAATCATTATTTAAATATTTTGAACTCTTCAATTTCGTTCAATTTCGACAAAAATTAAATGTTTCAATTCTATCGAATACAATTAATAGAAATCCTAATTGAATTTGAATATTTCAAATTCAAAACCCTAATTTCAAATCTCATCGAGTCAAATTTACTCAATTCACTAATTCAAGATAATTTTATGAGCTACTAAAAGGACCTTATGAACCTACAGATCATGAGCTCCAACGATTTACCATTAATTGGTTAAACTCTTTAAACCAAATTAATCACCATTTGTCAACTACCAATACACACCACTATAGCTCGATAGTTGCACTCTTCTCATTGTAGATATATTTTTGTCCATTTTAACCATAATCGGTAAGTCGATCAGGTTGTTCATATTTACAGTTAGGTAAAAAATTACTATTTTACCCCTATAAATACATCTTGTTCCTTAAGCTCCCACTGATCTCCATTAAACAATTGGTTTATAGTCGACTCATAAACCATGACCCCCTTGATCAAGAGAGAGCGGAACCCCTTTGTTCAAGACCAGGATTCAGCGCTTTAAGAGAATAACCTATCTGCTAATCCTAAGTCGGATAAGAGTGAATTCCATCTTGCAGAGCTATGCCCCCAGCTATCTATCCCATTTTATCTCAAAATGGGATGCTTATTAACTAGTGCTGTTGGACTACTCTCACCTATGCAAATCAAAGGATAATCCTAAATAAAAAGAAGTTCATAACTAGCTCAGGATTAAGATCGAGTTACCCTAGGTCATTGAAATTTGAAATAGTCAGTTTTAATAGTAAACGGTCCTTATAAAGAAAAACGACTATTTTGTGGTCTGGTCTTATGAAAATTCATTGCATAGAATGTCTCCACTCACATGTCTCTACATGAATGATTTTTGGATCACATCATTTGTATCACTATATAAAATGGGCCGCATCTCATCCATATACTTATAGACCTTTTTTGCTATATACTAAAACTAGATCCTCGTTTATATCGCCACATAAAGCTAAAGTATTCATATTATAGCCATGGATTTGTTTATTGGATTTATAATAGAATGCAATATCAATAACAATTTATTGAATAAGATACTCAATGACACATTTATTGATATACAGAATATATTAACAATATTTACGAACTGTGAGTTTAAGACATTTCCAACACTATAATCATGCATCTAATGATATTAATTAAATATAAAATTCATATTTACCAAGTAATGTCATGCTCAATGCAATTTTATTTTCATTATGTAATAGAACACTTATATTCTTAACTAATGAAAATAAATAATGTATCAATCATTCAACCATATAATATAACTTTTATATTATAATATGATGCATGAATATGCCTAATGACACATGCTATCATATAATATAACATTTATATTCATTATGATGCATGAGCATGCCTATAATATCATGCAACTATATAATATAACATTGATATTAAATATGATGAATGTTAAATGCTTATCCTATTGTGGTATTTTTAAGACTGTATGTCATACATTATGCAACATATAACATTAATCATACATCACATGTAAAATTATATTAAAAAAAAAAAGGACCAAATTTTGGACACCCTTAAAAATTAATTAAATTAATATAACATTTGTATTAATTTAATTAATTAAAAAAAATTAAAAAGAAATACATTAATAAAAGAAAAATGGGGAAAAAACAGCTTCAAGCCTCGAACCCACAACCTCCAAACCGTCTAGACGCATGCGTGCAGTTATGGAGCACACCTACACTGTGAAAGAGCGTCAATGTGCCCTGGTCTTCATTTTGGAGGGGTAGCCCTACACAGCGGCGCTGGGCAAAAGATACACGCAGCACTGCGATGCTCCACTAATTTTTTTTCCGAGCATCGCTGCATTGTGGCAAAGCACCGCAGTGCTCTGGTCCAGAAACTCTCTGTCTTCTTCGTTTTTCATCAGTTCCAACTTCGATTTCTGGCCTCCGTCATGGAAAACACTTCACCATGATCAACATGTACTAACATAGACTCGATAGCGAAATTCAATGCTCAAAACAATAGGCCCTTAAAACTTTAAACAACTTTAAAGTAGTAAATTCTAAGTGCCAAATTTGCAAACCAATATTCACGATGCAGTAATACCCACCATTTCTCTAATTTTCGCTTCCAAAAAGAAATATAAAGATACAATTTGACTCTGATACCAATTAAAATATTTGAATCCTCGTTGGAAGTGAATGAACACTTTGTGTCAATAAATTACATTTTGAAAATCACTCAAATTAGAGAAAATATACGAAATAAGGATAAACATTGAATTACAGTCTATAAGCATGCTTTTTATGAATATAGAGAAGAGGGGAAGAAAAAATTCACTTATTCTTATAGAGTTTTTTTCTTCTCGTTTTCCTCTTCCAAAAGTCACGTACATTACCTTCACAAACACAACAAGAACAAATTTGGACACGACCATGAAGCTCTTCCTTGCTATTCTCAAAGATAAAAATCGGAAAGAATTGTGGGTTCTTCTAGTTTTTGGAGAGGGAATGAAAGTTTTCTTTGAGAGAGATCTTGTAAAGGGAGAATTGTAGAGAAGCATAAGTTCTGTTCCTAATCCTTTTTTGTTTCACGTATCTCTATATGATATTATGTGAAAGAGAGAAAAGTGAGGGGGTTATTCAAAAAAGCTCACACCAACGTGTTGAATAACTCCCAAAGGAGTCTACAATTAATTATATTAAATTTTTAATATAATTAAATTAAGACTTTATATTCAGTCATATCTAATATAAACATCATATATTTGAATCATATTCAAATCCTATTCTCTCACATAACCTATAATTTTAATATGAATCATATTCATATTAATTTTAACCTATAGTTTTATACGAATCTCATTCATATAATTAATATTGAATCTTATTTATCTCTCTCATCAAATTTTAACATATATTTTATGTTAATTGCATCTCATACAATTAATTCCCTTAATTAATTATTCAAATTAATCCAAAAATTTAATTGATTCTTATTTTAACCCTTATTGAGCTAGCAATGGGACCTTATGGATCTATAGATTAGAAGCTCCAATGGTACGAGATTAATTAATTAAACTCTTTAATTAAATTAATCAACATTCATTAACTGTCGTCACTCCATTAAAGATCAACAGCTGCACTTTTCGTACTGTAGATATATTTTTGTGTCCACGGATATCATCAATCAATAGTAAATTGACCCTTCACAAATTGCTCGTAACTATAACTGGGTCAAATTACCGTTTTACCCCTGTAGTTATATCTAACTCCTTAAGTACCACTGATCCCTTTAATGAACAATTAGATATAGTCCAACTATAAACTGAACCCCTCGGCCAGTGAGAGGATTAGATGCCTCATTGTTCAAAATCTGTAATCAGCCCTTAAGGGAGCAATTCATCTACTTATCCTATGACGGGAAGAAGCGAATTCCATCTTATGTAATTGTCCCACCTGGACGAATCCCTAAAATGGTAAGCATGTTAAGTCGGCGAATCTAGCCACTCTCACTTATACAAATCAAAGGATTGCCCTCCTATGTAGGAGTTCACAACTTACTAAGGATTAAAGTCAAGTTACCTATGGTCATCCTAGTGAAATGTAAGTCTCTTTAAGTAACGGTGTTATAAAGGGAGACTAATCATTTCGTGATCCGGTCTTATACAAACTGTTTATATAGGATACCCCCACGTACATGTCTCCACATGAATGATCAGGATCAGATCATTCGTAACACTTTATAAAATTTTAACAATTACAAAGTGGGTCGTATTCGTAGTATCATCAGGATAAGGTATCCAACCTTATCCATATATTATAGACCATTCAGGTTATTACTTAAACATGATCCACTTGTATGTCACCATTCACAAGGTTTTTGGAAGTAGTGTTATGGCTAGGGTTTTGGAGTTTGCAACCCTTAAAAGTCTTCAGTTATCCTTAAATATTTGTTTATTGGATTTGGGTAAATGATGACTAAATGTCAAATAAAATAATACTTTATTTTATTAAATAAATAATTCGTGTACAAATAATTTACAAACTACGAAATCCACAAGATTTTAGGCATCAACCCCAACATCATTAACCTGCAGAAACCTTACAACTATATCAGTATTATGCAATGATGCAATAATGTTATATAGTTACTAATGGACTATACTAATCCTCGAGATTGATTTGATGAACTGAAAAATAGTCCACGTCTCATTGTTAAGATCAACAAGCACGTTCTTCACCTCCAAGAGTTCATTTTGCAACTGGTCCATGTTGGGTTGATGCCCTAAAGTCTCATGTCTTATAATTTGTAAACAGTTTGTACGAACGATTGTGTTGTTAATATATAATATTTACTTCACATCTTGTATTTTTGCTCAGTTATTTGTATGTGACTCAAGCATGTATGTGGTGACATACAAGTGGATCATGTCTTGAGTGATAACCAAAATGGTCTGTAGTATATGGATATAGGAGGGAAACCTTATCTTAGTAACGCTACAAATGCGGCCCGCTTTGTGGAATGGTTACAAGTGTTGTGACTTGTCACAGATGGTCTGATCCTGATCATCATGTTAGGGAAATACGAGCGGGGACGCCCTATACAAAAAGTTTGTATAAGACCTGACCACGAAGTGATAACGTCTCGTTATATAACACCGTTCACAGATAGAGATTTCACTTTACTAGGATGACCATAAGTAACATGACCTTAATCCTGAGTGAGTTGGGAACTCCTGCCACTGAGGGTGGTCCTTTGATTTGTATGGGTGCGAGCGGCTAGTTCGCCGATTCAAACCAACCATTTTGGGGATTCGTCTGATTTGAGATCTGGGAACTCAGCTACACAAGATGGAATACACTTCTTCCCCAAGGCAGCGGTAAGTAGATAGATAGCTCCCTTAAGGGTTGATTCCGAGGCTTGAACGATGTGGTGCTGCACACCTTATCTTGGCTCGAGAGGTGTTCACATATAGTAGGACTATGTTGTATTGTTCATTAGAGGAATCAATGGTACTTAAGCGGTGAGATGTAACTACAGGGGCAAAATAATTTTGCCCAACTGTACTTACGAGCATCTGTGAAGGGTCATCGTACTCATGATTGGTTATATCCGATGGACACAAAACTATATCTGTGGTAAGAAGAGTTCAGCTGTTGGTCTTTAGTGGAATGTCTGACAGTTAACGGATGGTGGATCTCGTAGCTAAAGAGTTTAGTCAATTATTCACGGACTGTTGGAGCTTCGAGCCACAGGTCCATTAGGTCCCCTAGGTAGCTTGGATAAAGTTGAGAACCAATATTTGGGTTAATTTGAAATGTTCAAATTGACCAGAGGAAGTTCGATTATATATGATATAATTGGACTGGTTAATTATATATAATATAATTGGCTAAATGTATGAGATACATTATTTTGGAGGAAATTAGATATAAATATGATTTATATCAAGTAGAGGAGAAAATACTATAGTAGATATGTGATATCAAACTAAGGTTAAAAATATAACATGATATATTTTATTAATTAATTAGTTGGTTAATTATATGATAATTAAGCCAAATTTCACGTTCGGACGTGGGTTAGTGGGATCCGTCGGTTATTGTAACCGATGAATTACAATAAAAAATATTTTCGTTTTGAATTCTCCATTGTTCAATCGTCCAAAGAATTCGTACGAATGCCCGCTGAAGAATAGATAACGATCGCTTAAGAAAATCGATAGCCTATACGATAGTCACTCTTCGTCTAGATGATCGTCTACCTCGCCCCTAAACGATCGCACACTGTCGCCTACACGATCACATAGCTTTTCTAAACGATCGTATAGTGTGCCGATTTTACTAAACGATCGTATACCTTTTCCTAGACGATCGTTCACTAAATCCTACATGATCATGTAGCTCCTCCTAAACGATAAGCATTTCTGCTATGCGATAGCGTCTTTATCCTTCCCACTTGCTTATCGCCTACACGATTTGTGTTTCCTCGTTCCTCTACCAAATTCACCAAAGACCACCCTTTGGATTTTCACTCCGAGAATACCTGAGGCTCTTTAGTGGTGGTGTCGTCCCCGTGGCATTCGTGTTCGTGCATTGTTCGTGCTGCTGTTATCGACATTACTGCTTGGTGTTAGTAGATCACGTGGAGGTTTCCGCTGCGTTGGAGTTCTGAAGTGTGAAAACTGTCTTCGATTGGTATGAAACTCTCTCCCTTGTTATTTATCTTGTTCTTAGCATGCCGATAATTAGTGTTTGTTTGCATAACTGTATGTTTTAAATGTATATCATGTGTTTCGGTCACGGTGAGATCGGAGGGATCCGAACGCGCTCATGGAACTCTTAGATATGAGATCCTTCAGTCCATACGTTGGTTACTAGAGATGTCCAATTTCCTTACGAGGACGGGGTCCGGCGGGGCCCTGCCTCGAACAGGGTGAGGATTCCCTGATTAGGCGGGGAATGGGGGAGGGAGTGGGGAAAAAAAATTTCCCGTGAGCTAACCCTCGCCCCAGCCCCATTCCTTGTCCCCGCCCTGATTAGCTTTTACATATTTATTTAGTATAGTTATCTAATGTTATGTTGTTATTATTATTATATGAATTTACATTTAAATTTCAAATTTGATTATTTATTCGGAAACATAATGAATATGTTTAAATGTAGATTATATATGTGAATAATTTAATTTAAATTTATTTCTTTCCTCTAAAAAAATTAATTAGCTATTTTAGACCAAAATTTGAGTAATTTATTTTTTAATTCAAATTGTCATATAAAAATAACCATAATAAACAATTTAGTGATAAAGTTAATTATTTAATTAAAATTTGCTCAAATTAGTGGTTTAAATTAATTAGCTTTTTAGAAAAAAAAAAGGTAACAGTAAAAAATTTCCCATGGGGAACCCAATCCTCGCCCAGATCCCCTTAAGGAATTTCACAGGGATGAGGAATGAAATGGAGAGCGGGGACGGGGATGGTGAATGGCATCCCCGACTCCGCCCCGTCCCATGGACATCTCTATTGGTCAATCAATGAGGACGTTAAGCTCAAATTTCATTATGCAATTAGTCTAGGCGGTTCTCAATTAATGGAGATGTTGGTGGTGTCGGTCCTCACACATGTTCAACATATTGTGTACTACTTGATGGAATGGATGAGAAATCAATAACGTGAGTATCCAATGGGCCACGTACGAACTGGCCACTAACGAGTTCACTTATATGGGCATCGTCAACAGAACGACCATCACAGGGGCTTTGAGGGAGTGATGACAGCCCTCCGTTAATAGAAGGTTCAGTTGAAGGTGCTACATGCAATGGCCTCTCGTGTACTAGGATGGATTATATGCATTCTCATCATCTGACCTGTCTAGCACCGTAGTTACCATAGTCTGCATAGCATTTCAAAAAATACGTAATTTTTGGAGTTTTTCTGTTATTAAGATGTGTTAGAATCAACACTTACTAATGCAAAATTAAAATCCTTGTCTTGCAACATGAGAAGCGGTGTTGGTTGCTGGCAACTCCAACGATGTATTCGAGGAACTGCAATGGTATTAATTTCTTTGCAGCAACACTATCAATCGTGGACAATGTCTCGTACAGTTAAACCTATGAAATTTGCACAAAAGCATTAGAAACAAATGTCATGTAAGCACGCAAGGTGCATATGATGAATTGATTAAATTATAATATTGTAGCCAAACTACTTTACCTGAAAGGCAAGTGGAGACCTAGGGAGGCTGAACTTTATGACATAAAATGGATTTCTTGTTGTGTTGTCTTGTACTTCCTAGCCTTCCCAATGCAGGGTCGTTGCAGACTACCCAAGGTTCGGTCCCATAACATTAACCCCTAATTTATATTGTTGAAATAGTCTAGATCATCAATAGCCTAAAACAAATATGGATCAACGAACGTGTGCTTGTCCTTTCTCATCATTGTAAGCTCTGTGTAGTATACTAACTAAACTTTGATGGCATCATCGTCGTTTGCAAACTCACATTTCAGATACTCTTTATCCAAGTCAAACTGCATCAATCCTTTACATTTGAAGTATGTGTCTCGCAAACGATAACCAACAAATTTCGTCTACTCAATGACAAGTATTGGCAACCACAATCCCAACACCAATAGGAATTCTGCTTTCCTAAATGTCACAATGCCCCATAATGCTGAATGACTTACAGTCTTCTCTATCGTCCATAATCTTCCTCAATAAGGCCCCATGAATGAGACCACTACTGAATATAATATTCAAATCAATAAAGCGAATGAATATCGTTCTTCTAAACATATCCAATTGTGCAAGACTTAGTTTCCTCTTGTTAACAATGTTGGAAAGCTTGATATAGGATAAACTAGTATACTAAGCAGGAAACCACTCAGATATAGGAATCTTATACTAGATTTGTGTCATGTCAACTATGCAACAATTTTTACATAAGAAACATATAGATATTCATCTATTACCATTTAGGTTACCATTTCAGTTAGCGTTACCTATTTACCGTTTTTGTTCGGGTTCAAGGTCACGTACAAATTACTGTGATGACTGATCATAACTATGCCGCAGCCAAAAATGGAAATGAAAACAGAAATGGCAACAGGCGAGTGCAAAGATATAAAAGCCAATCAATACACTAAACACTAACTTCAGAAAAATTCAGTGGAACAAACATAACATGCAATGTCATATATTTCAATGTAACTACAGTGTCAATGGTAAAATAGATCCTTTTTTTTTTTGTCAAACTCGGACTACAAGTTCAAGAAAATCGAAAAAAATGCCATGGTTTTTAGGACCCTAGATGAACAGGTATGGGAGAAAAATCGAATTATGAATAACTAATGAAGCATAATAACGAGAAATGGTATACTTACTGTTGATTGAATGTCCAGATGTTAAACCCTAAAAATGTCAGCCGAACGTTTGAGCAAGAGGAAGAAGAAGAAGACAGTCGAACATTCCAAATATATTTTCAAAATGTTTGCAAATATAGGGGTCCCGTCAGTTGCCTGAAAATTTGATTTACAATAGAGGGTATTTTTATAATCTTACTTTTTCCTTTCACTTATAACCTGGAGTAAACAACCTCGACAAGGATTGGATTATCTTTGTAAAATGTATAGGTAAACGTGATCAATTGTAACCAAATAACGATTATAATTTAGGTCCATTTCCATTGATCCATCCATGCAATTCAATTCCAATTACACCAAATTCATTATGAATCGAAAAACGTGGCCTAAATGGTTAATATTTGAAGGACACTCATGAGGTATATGTTGTATTTACCGTCTTTTCTTTACCCCAAAGTACATAGTTTCATTTTATTTAGACGAACTTTGCATTATGAAAATTGAGTCTCGATTATGTTTTTATCATTCTTAAGACGAACAATAAAATCATATCATATCTTCGATTTGAAACAAATTCAAGTAGATTTGAAAATGAATAGACTCAAATTTTAATGGGAAATCCAATCCCATTTAAAAATCCATAAATCTAGAAAATAGTGAACTAAATTTGGTTGGAGTTAGTTGGGTTTTTTTTATGGGTTATTTTTAAATATAGAAAAATAAACTAAAATATTTACAAAATATAGCAAAATTTTAGAACTATCAATGATAGAAGCTGATAGACACAGATAGACTTCTATCAGTATCTGTCAGTGATATTAATAGACACTGATAGAATTCTATCAGTGTCTATCATTGATAGTTCTAAAATTTTGTTATATCTTCTAAAATTTTGTTATATCTTATAAATATTTTACAAAATAGTTTTACCATTTGAAATAATTTCCTTTTTTTTAATTAAAAGATATTTGTATAAAGGGAAAGAAAAGGAATTACTTTTATTTTCTGTAATTTTAGTTGTTATAATTCTAAATACATAAAACTTTGTCATTTTAGTTTTGGCCACGTGTCACAATTTTTCCATTTTTTTCTTTTTTTCTTTTTTCTTTTTTCTTTTATTTTATTTTTTGGCCACCAATAACAAATTTCCAACTTAAATCTGTAGCAAGCCCATGAGTTTGCCTTATCCAATTTAATGAGTTTGTCTTATCCAACTTTCAACTTATGGAGTAAATTTTAGGAAATTTGTAGCATATGTTTTTTTATTAAAAATAAATAAATAAATATATATCCCTTTTTAAAACTATTTACAAATATAAATTATTTTCTGAATTACATTAAATATGTTTACCTTTTTTTTTATTCCTCAAATAACCTTATTCTACCCCTTCTTGTTCATCATTCGGCTTTTTTGTTTTCTTTCTTTCTATCTTTTTCCACATTGGGGCTTTATCGTCCCCCTTCTTCATCTTTCCCCTTTCTAAAGTCATAGGATAATCCCGAACAAATAGGAGTTCAAAGTTAGCTCAGGATTAAGGTCAAGTTACCTAGGTCATCGCTTTGAAATAGTTAGTCTTAAACGGTAAACAACGTTATAAAGTTTATTGGATTTCGCTTTGAAATAGTTTCGTAGTCCGACCTTGCACAAAACTCATTTGTATTGGACACCCCCACTCCTCATGTTCCAACATGAACGAATTAGGATCACTTTGTTTGTAGCACTTTACAACTCTTTGTAACAACTACAGAGTAGGCAGCATCTAATAGTGTTACCAGAATAAGGTACCCAACCTTATTTATATACTATAGATCATTTTGACTATTTATTCGAAACTGATCCACTTGTATGTCTCCACATAAAGTTCAAATACTCATATAATAGTCAAGGGACTTAAGTTTATTGGATTTCTACGAAAACAATATATTCAATAACTGAATTCTCAGAATAAGTTCTAATATTCACAATCCACGAGTTTTAGGACATAAAACCTAACAAACTCCCACTTGGACTAAAACTCCAGTGGTAACTTATATATCTGATATATAAGACTGAGTTTTTAAGTTTTATAGAGAAATACGATAAACTAGGGCATCCCATACCCATGGTTTTACCATTAGGTAACTCATACCCGATATTTTCCCGCTTGCCCTAGGTTATTAAACTCTAGTATTTCTAGTCTTACTAGATGATTCTTAAACACTTTAGCCGAGAGAATCATTGTAAACATATTAGTGTACAATAGGCTTCTTATTACACTATATGGGAATGCATCTAATTCTCAATAATGGCCAGGAAGTACACTTTCCTCTCACTACATGAGGTACTCTCAACTCTTTGATTAAGATGCGTCTGACCTACTTTAACAACTCTTGTTAACAGTCAGATCTAGAAATCTTAAATTCATTATACTTCGATCTTAGCCGTTTAAATATCTGAATATTCGCAGATGGCTATTAACAATTTGATTCTCAACAGAAGTTGCTATGAGATATCATAAACATATTTCTCAAAAAAAAAAAAAACAAAAAATATGTACAAAAGGTTCATTACAAGATTTAACAAAAACAGGTAATTTACATCTTCATCAGCAACTTCTCCCATTGGATGAGCTGAGCAAACAGTCTCCAGGTTCTAAGCAGCCTGTTTGCCTTTCTCTACTCTCTTCTCTGCAAGATATTTAGGATAATTTCTCTTCCAATGTCCTTGCTCGTTGCATTGGAAACATTTCCCTTTCTCTGCAGCGATTTTCTTACTCTTCTTGCCAGTAGGCTTATTTTTCCCTTTCCCTTTGTCTTTTTTCGCTGGAATACTCTTAGTCTACGAAGAGAAGGCAACTTCAAGTTTGGAGGACATTCCTCTCTTCTTAGCAGAAACAACATTTACTTTTGGTTCTGGTTCCGGACCCTCAGTTCTCAACATGGTCTGAAAAGCCTGTAGCTCATTCAATAGAGTTGTGAAGTTGTATTCGATTTTATTCATCAAGGCATTGGTAAAAAATTGTAGAAAACTCTTCGGAAGAGATTCTAGAATAAAGCCAACTTGACTTCTCTCATCCATCATAGTGTCGTTCACTTCAGCTATATTAAAGTGGACCATCATGTCCAGGATATGTTCACGAACATTGCTCCTCCCTTTCATGCGACTATTGTAAAAGTATTTGATAGCATCATGCCTCAGGGTGAAGGACGGTTGTCCAAACATCCCTCTTAGAGATTCCGTAAATCTCTTTGGCAGTGTTCATATCCTCGTGTTTTTTCGTCAAGACATCAGACAGGCTGGCAAAAATATAAGCACGGGCTTTATCATTCGCCTTGATCCATCTACCAAACGCTTCCCGAACATTTTGGTTGGAATTTGAGCTAGGAATGGGAGGAAATTCCTCCGTTAAGACAAATCTCAAATCGTCAATCGTGAGTATTGTATTTAAATTTTATTTCCAGGTTACATAGTTGTCCCCAATCAGTTTGTCCGAAGCCAACAATTGTATGATAGAACTTGTCATTATAAACACATTTTATAAGTGAAGTGTTTAAATTATAAACACATTTTATAAGTGAATTGCTTTTAAATCCAATCAAGTTTTAGCAAAGTGATAATGTACCCATAATCATTATTTTTGCAACAATATTGAAGTGATTTATAACAAATGCTACCGTGGGGTAGTCAAGAATTCCTTCATAAAAGCAAGACAGTTCTTGACCAAATACTATCTCCAGAATAACTCATATTCTGATAGTCATTTAGTTATCATTTTCGGTCAAGATCATTACTAACACTTAGTAAATCTTGATCTTGTAAGTGTAGACCCGCCATTTCGGATCTTACAGAACGGTAGGAGTATGCCTCCAAAATAGAAGACAATACCCAAGACGGAACTATAAGACCCTATTCATTTTACTGAAGCTTGGGTTGTTCCAAATCCTATGTTACAGCCCTCCGTCGGGATCACCTTGGTTAACGAATAACTAGTGCCGCATAAAAACGACAACATGCGCAACATAAGAATCTCACGGTTTAAACTAATGGAGGAGAGCGTAGGACAATGTTGACACATTTCCTTCACCCACTTACTATGAATAACTTCCCCCATTCACCTTATTATTGACCCATGCAAACACTTTTCGTATGGAGCAGTCGAGGTAAAATCGACAATAAGCCGAGCATGGATCTCACAGTGTGAACTCTTGAGGACGTGAGAGCTAACAATTATATATCAAATATATTGTTAATCGCTCATTGAAGTGTTCTAAATATTTGGGTAATTTACTTAGGCATGACGGCTAATTTTATACAACCTTGGTGGTTTATCCAAATATAACTCTTATAATTGGATTTAACCTACAATGTCTAGGTGATAAACCATTTTATTGCCTCACATCGCTCACGAATGCTCATAAAACCGGTTACAAATGCTCAATTATTCGGCTATAATCCCCATGTAGGAGGTGTTTCATACACCGTCAACTTAAGTACCCCCAGCTTTCGATAGGATTATATACCGGTTGAGTTTGCAACCCTTGTTTTACAAGTTTAACGACCTATTTTAACTATTAAAACAAGTGGTTAACCTAAGTGAGTATGCAATTGTACTTTGTTATGGATTTTAAACGTCTGACCAAATTTTATAACAGCTTACAAAATTTTAGACATGCTAAACATCCACGACAAATAACAAAAGCATTCAATATCGAATATAACTATTATATTAAATAAAAGAAACCCTAATATGAATACTATATATTATAATATTTTATAACATACTTTCAATACATGTAGCATGCTTTCTATGGTGGGATTTTAAATCTACATGGCATACTGTATGCATATGCAAGATTTATTTAATTATAACATACATCACATGCATAAATAATTAAACACTAACTGATATGGCTTAAGTTTTGGCAAAAACAAGAAAATAAAACCTAATTATTACAAAACAGCTTCTAAACCGTTACAAAACGAACTCAAGTAGCTTGAACCGGACCTGAACTGTCTGAACTGGACCAGACCACAAGAGAACCGGTCGAACCAGCAACTCTTGCTTACGTTCAACATCTTGCTAAGTCTCATCGTTTAGCAATGACGACCATCGTCTATTATTTTTTCTGATCGTTTAGTAAAGCTACACGATCGTGTAGAATTTTGCTTCTATCGCATAGTGTCATCGTCTAGTGCTGAAGGAAGCTACACGATCGCTTTATCTCTTACACTATCGCGCAACTCCATCGTTTAGCACGAACAATTTACTACACGATCGCTTAGCTCCATCGTCTAACGCATAAAGTCGATCGTTTAGCACGTGCAAAAGGTAAACAATCGCTTAATGCCATCGTATAGTATTCAACGCATCGCCCAACTCCTGCACATAGGTAAGCGATTGCGTAGTGCTATCGCTTTGCAACTTGATGCATCATTTAGTTGTCGCATAGAGGTAAACGATCGCGTAGTGCTATCGCTCAACAACTCGACGCATCGTTTAGCTCCCGATCAAAGGTAAACGATCGTGGTAAGCGGTCGCTCAGCGCTATCTATAGCTCTTCATCGCATCGCTTAGCTCCCACCCGAAGCTATACGATCGTGTAGTGCCATCGTATAGCAATACAACGCATTGCTTAGCTCCAGCAGGTACACGATCGTCTAGCGCACAATACCTTAACGATCAACGCCCAAAGCTACACGATCGCTTAGCTTTTCTTCACATCGTCTGACGCATGAAGCTAAGCGATCGTTTAGCTACTGAAGCTCAACGACAATAAGAACAGAGGCTGATTTTCTAGAACTGCAACTTGGCCTCTTCGCTTGTTTCTTCGATTTATAGCTTAATTTCAACTCTAATGACTCCAAATAAATTACAGACTCTTGGAAACACATTAAAGCTCATCAAATAAGAACCAATTATAAATTTAAATGGAAAATCAAAGCAAAATTAAAAGCTAAAACTAAAAGAACCATATCAGTACAACAGTTTCATAATTCTCATGTAAAACACTCACCAAACCAAAATTAACTGAATTGAATGCTTATTGATGCTCTGATACCAATTGTTGGAAGGTTCTAATGCGCAGCGAAAGAAACCAGGATCCATAAGCACTCCAATTCATTAATTTTAGCAGAAAAGAAAACATGCTTCAACAGAAATAAATGGGTTTCATGACATACCTTTGATGAACTTCCTCTAAGCTTTGATTCAGCTGCAAATCTCTACAGAATCTTGTTGTAGACCACCCCAAGATCTTCCCTACTATCATCTTGGAGCTCAAGATTGAGTAGTAGGACTCAAAATAAGCTGAAATTAAGGGAATTTGGAGAAGCTCACAGCAGCAACCAAGTAGAAGAACAACCTTCTTCTCTCAAATTTTTCTCCAAAATTTTGTTCGGTTGTCATCCCTTCAAAACACTCCAATTTCTTCAATATATTGCAGACATTCATGCAAAGAAATTTTCTGCATGAGATACAGCTCATGCTTGGAGTTAATGAAGAGTTCAAATGGGTTATTGGTGAGCTAGTAGAAGAAGACATTAGAAAATCTATTTTCCAATTTTTTGTGTTTTTGTTTTCTTTTTCAATTTTATCTAAATTGACTTCATAAATCAATTTTAATTAATAAAATTTAAAATATTATTAATTTTACAAAATTATTTTCATAAATTAATTTTATTTTTTTAATAAAATTAATAAATAATTATTTAAACAATTTAAATAATTCTAATTAATTTAATATCAAATATTAAATTAATTTTTAACACAATTCCATATTCAAATATTTAAATCATATTTAAATATTATTTCTCCAAATTCATTTAATTCTAATTTAAACACTTCACTATTCTAGAGCTTATCCATTTACGAGTTAGTAGGGGGACCTCGCGAACCTACAGATCATGGGCTCCAACGATATGAGATTAATTGGCTAAACTCATTAGACCGATCTAACCCTCATTCGTTAACTAATGGGTGATTCCACTAAAACCCATAGCTGAAGTCCCCTCACTGTAGTTATATGTCCACTCAATATAACCATGATTAGTAAGTTAACCCTTCACAGGTTGCTCGTAATAACGGCTAGGTCGAATCTCTGTTTTACCCCCGAAATTACCTCCTATTCCTTAAGTCCCATTGATCCCCTAATGAATAATTTATTTGTGATTCAATCAATAAATCGAATCCCTCTCAGGCCAATAAGAGGGTGGGGCCTCTTGTTCAAGACCCATAATTAGTACTTAAAGAGAACAACCTCTCTACTAACCCTAATCGAGTAGGAGTGATTTCTCTCTTGCACCCTATGTTCCCAGGTATTCATCCGATCTTATCCCCAAAATGGTAAGCTTATTGAGCGGGGGCAATTGGTCTACTTTCACCATTTGCAGATCAAAGGATAATCCTGAACAAACAGGAGTTCATAGTTAGCTCAAGATTAAGGTCAAGTTACCTAGGTCATCGCTTTGAAATAATTAATCTTAAACAGTAAACAACGTTATAAAGTAAGAGTGACTAGTTTCATAGTCTGATCTTATACAAAACTCATTTGCACAGGACACCCTCACTCCTCATGTCCCAACCTGAGTAAGTTAGGATCACTTCTTTGTAGCACTTTACAACTCTTTGTAACAATTACAGAGTAGGCCGCATCCAGTAGTGTTACCAAAATAAGGTACCCAATCTTATTCATAAACTATAGATCATTTTGACTATTTACTCGAACCTGATCCACTTGTATATCTTCACATAAAGTTCAAGTACTCATATAATAGTCAAGGGACTTAGGTTTATTGGATTTCTAAAAAAAAACAATATATTCAATAACAACTTTATTGAATTCTCAGAATAAGTTCTAATGTTCACAAACCACGAGTTTTAGGACATAAAACCCAACACTTTTTGCCCCCCTTTTTCTGTTATTTTCTTTCTATAATTGTCAATCTGTTAGAATAGTAATAGCCACTTCAGTTAACAAAATAAACACTTCAAGTTTATCATTTTTGGAGCTGGTAACTTATAAACCTGAAGTAGTGAAATATATCAATGTTAAACTTATCACTTATACGTTTCTATCATCGATAAACTTAAAATTTTGAAGTCTACCAGTGATAATCTTATCATTGATTGACTTCACAACTTCAAGTCTATCAGTGATAGAAACTTATCACAGATAGACCATAATCAACAACATATTCAAAGTTTAAAGGCAGACTAGCAATAGTATATCAACTAAACAACAAAGAAACAGAAATGACACTATAATTTTTCTTCATTTTCATGGAAAATAAATCCAACATGCTCCTGATGGAAATCAAACATGAGGATTTCCATGAGCAACGGAATGATCGTTCCAAATTCCATTTGAAATTGCAATTACAGTACACAAACGGAAACTAACTGGTCATACATCAACTACAAATTACAACATGTTTACCTATGAGATCAAGGGATAAAGTATATATACCTTTGAAGACTCGTTCTTCAAACTCCCACGATCACGAATACTTGTTCAATCTCCAAGATAGCAATACATAAACGCTCGAACACAATAACCGCAAGACAGTATGATCAACAACTACCACCACACAAACAACGTGAACACACAACGAACAGCCTCTAAAACCTCGAACTTAATCGAGTTGAGTGAGAACACCACCACAATGATTACCTAAGTATTCTCGGTTTGAGAATCTAGGAGTTATGAACTCTATTTGAACTTGGTTAAAGGAAGAGATTGGAGGAACAACAATCCTGTAGACAATTGAGCAGGTGGGATATGAGAAGTGTCTATCGTATAGACAAATGCTCAATCGTGTAGAAGAAGGCGGCCTATCGTATAGACAATGCCCGACGATCGTTTAGCTACGACCAACTAAGTGATTATCGTATAATGATACTCCACAATCGTTTAATCTCTCTATGAGCTATCGTTTGGTGAAACAATTTCACTTGACAGCATCTCCGTGAGTTTCTTTCTGAATCAAACAACTCTCTTAATTTAGGGAAAAAAATTTCCTTTTTATCTTACGGTTGCCATAAAACCATCAATAAGCTCTCAATCAATTGGTTATTAGAGAAAAAGAGATAATTATCTAATGATTAATATTATTATAAATAAATATGGTAACCAACTTACCATATTATATTTATAACCTATAGTTTTAATATTTTATCTCATGAAACATATAAACCACAGTTCTTTTTCTTTCTTATGGTACTTAATGTAAATTATATTTACATTAATCCTCCACTTGATGTATCTCATACATCACACCAATTATATCACATGTAATTGAATTTACTCTTGTCAATTTGATCATTTCAAATCAACTCCAAGAACTAGTTCTCAACTTGAATTCATTGAGCTATCAAGACGACCTTATGAACCTGTAGCTTAAAGCTCCAACGGTACGTGAATAACTGACTAAACTCTTTTGTCACGAGATCCACCATTCGTTAACTGTCGGATACTTCACTAAAGACCGATAGTTGCACTCTTCTCACTACATATATATTTTGTGCCCATGTCAACCAATCAACAATGCGATAACCCTTCACAGATTGCTCGTAAGTACAACTGAGCCAATTTACTATTTTGACCTAGTAATTACATCTAACTCCTTAAGTACCACTAATCCCTCTAATGAACATAAGTCATAGTCCTACTATGACTAAGTCTTCTCTTCCAAAGAGAGGTTGTGGCCACTATGTTCAAGACCTGGAATTCAGCGCTTAAGGGAGCAATCTATCTACTTACCTCTGCTTCGGGGAATAAGTGAATTCCATCACGTGTAACTGAGTTTCCAGCTCCCAAGTCATACAAATATCCAAAAAGGTATGCTTGTTGAGTTGGCAATCTGGCCAATCTCACCCATACTAATCAAAGAACCGCCCTCAAAGGCAAGAGTTCCCAAAACACTCAGGATTAAGGTCTCGAGTATCAACGGCGTTATATAAAGAGATGAATCATCTCGTGGTCTGGTCTTATACAAAATCGTTGTATAGGACACCCCCGCTCGTACGTCTTCACATGAATGGTCAGGATCTACCATCTGTAGTAGTTCACAACACTTGTAAACCTCTACAAAACGGGTCATATCCGTAATGTCACCATGATCAGGTATCCCTCCTTAATCCTTATACTACAGACCTTTTTAGGTTATCACTTGAGGCATGATCCCCTTATATATCTCATATGCATGCTTAAGTTTACATACAATAACAATGGAGCTTTGTTTATTGGATATGAGTAAATGCAAAATAAAATAACTCTTATTTTATTCATAACAATGTGTACAATTTACAAACTATGAGACTCCGGGAGAATTAGGACACCAATCCCAATAATCTCTCACTTGTCCTAATGCCTCGGGAGACTTATGTACAATACTTGAAAAATACAAGTACAATATACAATAAACTAGGACATACTCTATACCCTAGTATCATCTCCCACTTGCCCTAGACAAGATGTCTCATGTCCCATAGACGCAGACTCTCCAGATGACCCTCGAACACTTTAGCCGTGAGAGCCTTTGTAAACGATCAACAACGTTGTGCTCCGACGCGATCTTTGTGACTATCACATCACCGCGATACACAATCTCCCTAATCAAGTGATATTTCCGTGTGCTTGCCTCTACGATGGCTCCGAGGTTCCTTCGAATTTGCCAACGCCCCGCTGTTATCACAATAAATAGTGATTGGCAAAGACATATTTGGAACAACTTCCAAATCTATAAGGAATTTCCTCAGCCAAATAGCCTTCTTAGCTGCTTCACAAGCAGCTATGTATTCGGCTTCCATAGTGGAATCCATGATGTATCCTTGCTTGATGCTTCGCCACACTATAACCCCTCTATTTATAGTGAATACTGACCCCGATGTCGATTTACAAGAATCTCTATTAGTCTGAAAGTCAGAGTTTGTGTATCCGGTAAGAATCAAATCCTTATCTCCATACACGAGCATGTAGTCCCTCGTTCTCCAAAGATACTTGAGGATCATTTTGACCGCCATCCAGTGATCTAATCCTGGATTGGACTGATAACGACTGACAATCCCTACTGCATAGTAAATGTCAGGTCTGGTACATAACATTACATATATTAAGCATCCAAAAGTTCAAGCATAAGGAATTTGTCTCATCTCCTCAACCTCCTGAGGTGTCTTAGGACATTAATCCTTAGACAAAACAATTCCATGCCTGAAGGGTATTAAATTCTTGGAATCCTGCGTCCTGTACCTGATCAATATTTGATCGATGTATGATGCCTGAGACAAGGCTAACCTCTTGTTCTTACGATCCTGAATGATCTGGATCCCTAGAACATACTGTGCCTCACCCAAATCTTTCATTAGGAACTGGGCGGCTAGTCACTTTTTAATGTCAATGAGAAAACCTACATCATTCCCAATGAGTAGGATATCATCCACATACAGTACCAAGAAAGTTACTGAGTCGTTGATGATCTTCTTGTAAACACAAGGCTCATCAACGTTATGATCAAAGCCAAACGATTTGACCGCACTGTCAAATCTAATGTTCCACGGTTTAGACGCTTGTTTCAACCTATAAATGGACCTGTTAAGCTTGCAAATTCTTTGCTCTTGATCTGGAACAATGAACCCCTTTGGTTGAGCCATGGAGATGGTCTCCTCAAGATTACCAATAAGAAAGGCAGTCTTGACGTCCTAATCATAAAAGTTGGCTATGGACAGAAGTATCCTGATAGACTTCAACATGACAACGGGTGAGAAAGTTTACTCATAGTCCACTCCTTCGACTTGAGTATAACTCTTTGCCACGAGTCTAGCCTTAAGGGTTTGCACTTTTCCATTTACACATCGTTTTCGCTTGTAGATCCACTTACACCCTATAGGTTTTACCCCATCAGGCTGATCCACAAGTTCCTAGACTTGATTGAAGTATATAGACTTCATTTCCTGGTTCATGAAGTTTCTCACCCGTTCTTGTCAACATTCTCCATTACTTGTTTAAAAGACAATGGATCCTCGACCCTATCATTAAAAATGATGTTCTGGGCTTCAGTCAAACCCATGTAGTGTTCCAGTGGGTTCATAACCCTTCCACTATGTCGAGGCAGTTTCAACTCTTTAGATGGTTTACCAGATGTACCGACCTCAAAAACTCTTATTGATCTATCAGTTTGTTCAACAACCCTTGTTGAACCCTCGGTAGTCTTAATCTCACTAGAAATCTCACGTAAAATAAGCTTACTTCGTGGTTTATGATCCCTGATGTGGTCTTTTTCCAAGAAGATAGCATTTGTAGAAACAAACACTTTGTTCTTACTCGGATCATAGAAGTATCCACCCCTCGTTTCCCTGAGGTAGCCTACAAAGAGGAAAAATTTTGAATGCGATTCCAACTTTTTCGGGTTAGTCATGAGCACGTGGGCCAGACATCCCCAAATCTTGAAGTGGTGTAAATTACCCTTACGGCCTTTCCACAGCTCAGAAACACTTTTCGAGGGAACCTTGTTCAAAATATAGCATGCAGTCTCCACTACAAAACCCAAAACAAGTCTAGAAGAATGAGCATAACTCATCATAGACCGAATCATGTCCAACAAGGTTCTATTTCTCCTTTCTGATACACCATTTTGCTAAGGTATACATGGGGCCGAGAGTTGAGATGTAATTCTATGTTCTATCATATAGTTCTGGAATTGGAGGTCCATATACTCTCTACCACGATCAAATCGTAGTGTTTTTATCTTCTTACCTAACAAGCTTTCAACTTCAATCTTATACTCCTTGAACTTGTCAAGGGCTTCGGACTTACGTTGCATTAGGTAGAGATACCCCTACCTTGAATAATCATATGAAATAGATGAAATATTCATACCCATCTCGAGCTCAAACACTCATCGGACCACAAAGTTTTGAATGTATAAGTTCCAAGGCTTCCTTGGCTCTATTACCTTTTCCAATAAAAGGTCGTTTGATCATCTTGCCTTCGAGGCATGATTCACACACCAGCAAGGAGTTTTCTTCTAAAATCTTTATAAGTCCACATTTCACCAACTACTCAATCCTATGGAGGTTGATGTGACCTAATCTTAGATGCCAAAGATGGGCGTTTTCCTTAGGAGAAACCTTTGGCCTTTTAGCTGTTGTCGCCGTACTGAACATTTAAGTATTAAACAAGGCTTTTATGACTAATAGCTTTAGTACATACAAGTTATTTTCCATTGAACCAAAACCAATCTCCATACCATTCTTGAAAATAAACACTTTATTCTAAAAAAAGAGAGACTGTATAGCCTTGTTCAATGAGACAACAAACCGAGATTAAGTTCCTCTTAATATGAGTAACTACAAAAACATTATCCAGTAACAGATAACGTTTCTTGTCCAAAAATAAATTCAGCCTGCCTACAACAACAACTGAAACAACCTCACTAGTACCAACTCGAAGAGTCATCTCTCCCTGTGGCAACGTTTGCCAAGAATTAAATCCTTGGTAAGAGGAACTGACATGATTAGTAGCACCCGAATCAAGGGTCCAAGCAGAATCATCATTCTCTATCAATCACGTCTCTAAGACCAGTAAACCATATTTACTATCTTTAGACTTCTTCCTCTTTTAATGAGTAGTGGATCAATATCAAAACCTAAATAAGCACCACATTCCATTTCAGAGAACACTTCTCGTCGATGAATTTTATCAGAGTCAACAACACTTGCTCTCTCTTCCTGGAGGTTATCTTGGGAACTGACATTACTGGTGTCTTTGTCATCCATCCCTCTGTGCTCGAAAGGAAAGAACTGACGTTTAAACAATTCTTGCAATGAGTCCATGATCTTATGTGCAATGATCATGTTCTCAACCCTTTTGGTCAAAGCATCAGGTATGCTAGCCAATATGTGAATTCGGGCCAAAAAATTAGCCTTCATCCACACCTCATATGCATTACGAACACGTCACGGTGCATTAATGGTCGGGACTTGAGGACACTCCTCAACCATGACAAAATCGAGGTCGTTTACCACGAAATACGTTCTACAAGACTCTTTCCACTGTATGAAATCAGTCAAACTAGAGGCATTTAACGAAAAATCAAACATGTTACTGAAAACAAACATATTGACCTACGTTAGGTTTTAAGCAAATACTCGTTGAAAAAATAAAACATCCAATACTGTTTAGAAAAACTAACATGAACCCCATGTGACATCAAGTTTCGCAATAACGCTTCAGAGGTTTAGGATAAAAGTCGCTGAAGGGTGGTCAATTTGTCCCTTCTCTGAATTGAGACATTCTCAACCAGCCATTAATACCAGAACAACTCTTGTTCCTATAACGACTAGCCATCATTGATTTAGTCAAGAAATCATTAACTTACTTAAAATTTTTCCATAAGTGTGACCCACCATTTTAGTCCCTAGAGTCCCACCCCAAACAGCCAATCCGAAAGGGAAAAATCCAATTTGGGCAAAAACTAAAGTGACCCTATCCATTTCTGGAGTTCACTTTGATATTGACCAATTGCACAAAACCCATCCGAAGGTGGACGCTCTCAAGGCACCACGAGGGAGTGCAAGAATGATCTCAAGGTTTGAACCAATGAAGGAGACCGTAGGATGTGTTGACACACACACTTCACCCACTTACTATAAATACTCTTTCCGTCCACCTTGATATTGACTCATGCAAACACCATCCGAAGGGAGATGCTACCAGGACACCACGAGGCCGAGCATGAATCTCACACGTGAACATTTAGGGAGAAACGTGAGTGGAACCATCGAGATATCATATAAATCTTTTCCTCCCACTAAGTATTTTATAACCTAGGGTTTAGTTTACTTAGAAAAAATGCGGCTAAGAATTTTAACTAAGTAACTTTTTATGTTTGCCCAAGAGTAACTTTTACCTTGGATAGTTGAACAACTTTTGATCATCATCCATTAAACTTTTTAATGGAGTCTTTGATCAATTGTCGCATGCTTGCAGAAAATCTATCTAATTCAACTTTCCAGGTAGGTTCCCAAGTAAGGGTGTTCCATTTCCTTCAGCTTAAGTACCCCAGCCTAGACAGAACCCGCCTTAGAACAAAAGGTCTCTTATAGATAGATTTAATATAATTTTAATCTTTTTTGCCAATCAATTTAATCCTATTAAGCCGATTTAAAAAATTAAACTTAAGTTGCTAAGCCCATTAGAACTTTGAACTTAGATCTATCTCAATCCAATTTTAGAACCCTTTTAAAACATGAGTTGCCTAAGTCCACATGCAACTCTTTCTTATCGATTTTAGTTCTAATTACCATTATAATGCTTATAACAGAAACAACCAAAACCATCCACAATGTGAAGCAAACACATACAAGGCATTCATAACTTTTATAAATAAACCTAAGTGTCATGCTCCATGCATTGTTCATTCATTGCTACTTTTATATAACACTTATCCAAACAAGCAATGAACCAAGCAAACATGCTTCCATTCACCCTTATACTATAACACTTATAATATAAAGATGATGCATGAATATGCTTACTGCATGCATAAATAGAACTCTTATATTTCATGATGCATGTGCATGCTCTCTTATAATTTCATCATGTCATATTATAACACTTATAATATATGATGCATGAATGATTGCACAACCTAAGGTGGGTTTCAAAACTATATGTCATACACTATACCATATAAACCACATACATCACATGTATATTAAGCAAAAGTTGATGAATCGGGATAATTTGCCTCAAATGCTCAAAAATAAAGCTAACTATTACAAATAACAAAGAGTCTCCGGTTCAAATAGGCGAACCGGATCTTGAACCGTCCGTGCGAAGAAACGCATATCCACTGATCATATACAACCTTCGAGTGATTGCCTACACAAAAAAGTAAGCACTTTACTCAATCGTTTACCAACGGTTCCAGAGCTAAACGATCGTTTAACAACGATTGTGTACCTTTACTATGCAATAAAGCATAAGACACACGATCGTGCAGCGCGCAACAAATAACGCAAGCCTTAAACTATCATCTAAATGACAACGATGCGTTGAAGCACAATCGTATAAATGATCGTTGAGCAAGCGTGAGTGTATCGTATATTGAATGATTGTGTAGTCAATGACTATGCGATGAGGCATGCTAACTACACGATCGTTTAGTGTGCGCGCCTTTTATTAAACGATGAGCATCAAATGCTCCCACTCGATTGTTTACCTCCAGCGTCCATGCGATCAGGCAATCAACGCTATGCGGCAGAAGAAACATTTTACCCGATCGTTTAGAACCATTTAGTAAATACGACACGATTGCGTAGAAAAATCTACACGATCGTTTAGCGAAATCCCAACGATCATTTACCTAAGGCTACACGATGCGACCAACCTTTGGTCTTCTTCCTCGCTGAGAACTGCATCTCCATGCTTCAAAATTTTATCACGAATGACTCAACAAACTCAAATACTTTGAATTACAAACTCGATTGCTTATTAATTATGCCCAAAAACCCAGGGGTCCTTACAACACATTTTGTAATCGAAAGAAAGCTTTAAACAGAGGCAATTAACCCGTAAACATTCATCAACATCCATCCACAAACACATTTAACATTCAAACACAATACAGAAAACCCACAACGTCTGAAAAAAAAGTTCAAAACAGAAGTGAATTTTGGAATATCATAAGAACATTTGTTCAAATACCAATTGAAGGAAATCAGACATGAGGATTTCCATGAGTAGCGGAATGATCGTTCCAAATTCCATTCGAAATTAAACATAAACAATTATAGTACACAAACGAAAACTAACCGGTCATGCAACAACTAGAAATTACAGCATGCTTACAGATGAGATCAATGAATAAAGTCTACATACCTTTGAAGACTCATTCTTCAAACTCCCTCAATCATGAACGCTCATTCAGTCTCCAAGAAAGCAATACACAAACGCTGAAAACAACGATCACAACACAGCACGATCAACAACAACCACCACACGAACAACGCGAACACACAACGAACGGCCTCCAAGACCTCGAACTCAATCGAGTTGAGTGAGGACACCACCACAATGATTACCTTGGTATTCTCGGTGTGAGAATTCAGGAGTTGCGGGCTCTATAGGAACTTAGTTAGAGGAAGAGACTAGAGGAACAACAATCGTGTAGACGATTGAGCAAGTGGGAGATGAGAAGTGTCTATCGTATAGACAAATGCTCAATCATGTAGACTAAAGTAGCCTATCATATAGAAAATGCTCTGCGATCATTTAGTTACGACCAGCTGAGTGAACTATCGTATAGTGACACTCCACGATCGTTTAGTCTCTCTATGAGCTATCATTTAGTGAAACAATTTCACTTGACAGCATCTCCATGAATTTCTTTCTGAATCTAGCAACTCTCTTAATTAGGAAAACATTTTTCTTTTTTATCTCACGGTTGCCATAAAATCACCAATAACCTCCCAGTTAATTGGCTATTAGAGAAAAAGAGATAATTAATTAATATTATTATAAATAAATATGATAACCAATTTACCATATTATATTTATAACTTATAGTTTTAATATTTCATCTCATGAAACATATAAACCATAGTTTTTTTTTCTTTCTTATGGTACTTAATGTAAATCATATTTACATTAATCCTCTACTTGATATATCTCATACATCACACCAATTATATCACATATAATTGAATTTCCTCTTGTCTATTTGAACATTTCAAATCAGCCCCAAGAGTTGATTCTCAACTTGAATCCATTGAGCTACCAAGGAGACCTTATAGACCTGTAGCTTGAAGCTCCAACGGTACGTGAATAACTAACTAAATTCTTTAGTCACAGGATTCACCATCCGCTAACTTTCGGACACTTCACTAAACACCGATAGATGTACTCTTCTCACTACAGATATATTTTGTGTCCATATCAACCCATCAACAATGCGATAACTCTTCACATATCGCATATAAGTACAACTGGGCCAATTTATCGTTTTGCCCCTGTAGTTACATCTAACTTCTTAAGTACCACTGATCTCTCTAATGAACATAAGTCATAGTTCTACTATGACTGAGTCATCTCTTCCAAAGAGAGACCGTGGCCACTATTAGGATTGGTGTCCTAATTCTCCCAGAGTCTCCTAGTTTGTAAACTGTACGCATTGTTATGAATAAAATAAGAGTTATTTTATTTGGCATTTACTCATATCCAATAAACAAAGCTCTATGATTATTGTATTTAAACTTAAGCATGTATATGAGATATACAAGTGGATCATGCCTTAAGTGATACCCTAAAAAGGTATGCAGAATAAGAATTAAGGAGGGATACCTAATCCCGGTGATACTATGGACACAACCTACTTTGTAGAGGTTTACAAATGTTGTGAACTACTACAGATGGTTGATTCTAACCATTCATGTGCAGACATACGAGTGGGGTGTCCTATACAAAGAGTTTGTATAAGACCGGACCACAAGATGATTCGTCTCTGTATATAACGTCGTTGATACTTGAGACTTACATCTCACCTAAACGACCATAGGTGACATGACTTAAATCCTGAGTGTTTTGGGAACTCCTACCTTTGAAGGTGGTCATTTGATTAGTATAAGTGAGAATGGCCAGATTGCCGACTTAATATGCCTACCTTTTTGGGGATTTGTCTAATTTGGGAGCTGGGAACTCAATTACACAAGATGAAATTCACTCTTTCCCCAAAGCAGGGGTAAGTAGATAGATGTCTCCTTTAAGGGCTGATTATGGTCTTGAACATAGTGGCCACAGCTTCTCTTTGGAAGAGAGAACTCAGTTATAGTAGGACTATGACTTATGTTCATTAGATGGATCAGTGGTACTTAAGGAGTTAGATGTAACTACAGGGGCATAACGGTTTATTGGCTGAATTGTACTTACGAGCAATCTGTGAAGGGTTATCACACTATCGATTGGTTGATATGGACACAATACATAGCTGTAGTAAGGAGAATGTAGCTATCGGTCTTTAGTGGGGTACTTGGCAGTTAACGGATGGTGGATCCCGTGACTAAAGAGTTTAGTTAGTTATTCACGTACTGTTGGAGCTTCGAGCTACAGGTCCATAAGGTCCCCTTGATAGCTCAATCGATTCAAGTTGAGAATCAATTCTTCGGGTTGATTTGAAATGTTCAAATTGACAAGAGGAAATTCGATTATATATGATATGATCAGTGTGATGTATGAGATACATCAAGTGCAGGATTAATGTAAATGAGATAATTATATCTTTTTCTCTAATAACCAATTGAGTGGGAGGTTATTGGTAGTTTTATGGTAACCGTGAGATAAAAGGAAAAAGGTTTTCCTAAATTTAGAAGAGTTGCTGAAAAAGTTGCTATTCTCGGAAAAGAACTCACGGATTGTTATCAAGTGAATTGGATTCACCAAACAATAGCTAAAAGAGAGACTAAACAATCATGGAGTGATACTATACAATAGTTCACTTAGCTGGTCGTAGCTATACGATCGCAGGGGAATTTGCTATACGATAGGTTACATTCGTCTAAACGATTGAGCATTCGTCTATACAATAGACTTATTCTCATCTCTCACTTGTTTAATCGTCTACACGATTGTTATTCCTCCGCTCTTCCTCTAATCAAGTTCACACAGAGCCCACACTTCTGGATTCTCACACTGAGAGTACCAAGGTAGCCATTGTGGTGGTGTCCTCACTTAACTCGGCTGAGTTCGAGATTTTGGAGGTTGTTTGTTGGGTTCGTGATCTTGAAGATTGTTGAGTTCGTGTTTGCTGATTTATCGTGTTGTGTTGCGATCGTTGTGTTCGAGCGTTCATGTGTTGTTATCTTGGAGACTGAACGAGCGTTCATGGTCGAGGGAGTTTGAAGTATGAGTCTTCAAAGGTATATATAATCTTTCCCTTGATCTCATTATTAATCATGTTGTAATTTCGTATTTTGCTTTGACATTAATTTTTATTGTTCAATTTCGAATGAAATTTGGAATGATCATTCCACTGCTCATGGAAATCCTCATATCTAATTTCCTTCAACCACTATGTTCAAAACCCGGAATCAACCCTTAAAGAGCAATCTATCTACTTACTCCTGCTTCGGGGAAGGAGTGAATTCCATCTTGTGTAACTGAGTTCCCAGCTCCCAAATCAAACAAATTCCCAAAAAGGTAGGCTTGTTGAGTTGGCAATCTAGCCACTCTCACCCATAATAATCAAAGGACCGCTCTCAAAGGCAGAAGTTCCCAAAACACTCAGAATTAAGGTCATGTCACCTATGGTCGTTTAGGTGAGATGTAAGTCTCAAGTATCAATGGCGTTATATAAAGAGACGAATCATCTCGTGGTCCGGTCTTATACAAACTCTTTGTATAGGACACCCCGCTCACATGTCTCCACATGAATAGTCAAGATCTACCGTCTGTAGTAGTTCACAACACTTGCACACCTCTACAAAGCGGGTCGTATCCGTAGTGTCACCAGGATCAGGTATCCCTCTTTAATTCTTATACTACATACTTTTTTAGGTTATCACTTAAGGCATGATCCACTTGTATATCTCATATAGATGTTTAAGTTTACATACAATAACCATGGAGCTTTGTTTATTAGATATGAGTAAATGCAAAATAAAATAACTTTTATTTTATTCATAACAATGTGTACAATTTACAACCTACGAGACTCCGGGAGAATTAAGACACCAATCCCAACAACTCTAAGTCTATCTATGATAGCAACGTATCAATAGCAGACACTGAACAACAACAAAAAAAAATAATAATAATAACAAACAGTAGTGAAATTGTACATTTACTTACATTGCATGAATATACATTTAACGTCCATTATGTATATCAGTGATAGGAATTATCACTAATCAACTTAAATCAACAATACCAAAGAAAATATAATAATAAACCAAGCATTTACTTACTCATGAAAAACAAAAAAACAAGTTCAACATTGTTCAAGTTTATTGGTGACAGAAATCTATCACCGATAGACCCCAAACAAAAATACATTTGTTTATCAGTGATGACAGAAATCCAACATGCTCTAAATTTATCAGTAATAGAAATGTATCAATAGCAAACACTAATCAACAAAAAAAAAACAAAAAAAAAACAACAACAACAATAACAAGCAGCAGTGAATATACATTAAAGACAAACAATAATAAAGTTTAAAGCACCGATAACAAATAACAGCAATAATAACAAATAATAGCAGTGAATATTCAAGATTATTGGTGACAGAAATTTATCACCTATAGACCCCGAACAAAAACACATTTGAAGTTTAAAGCACACAAACAATAATCAAACAACTAAACAACAAAAAAGAAAAAAAACAGTCATGCAACTATACTTTTTGTTACCTTTGAATGTGATTCCGCAGTCGTTTTCAGTGAATAATCATCGACGACGTTAGGATTCTTTTTTTGATTTGCAGATTTTAGAAGATAGGGTTAGGGTTTTGAAGAAGATGGAACAAAAATAGTAGAATGGGTCGATTGAAGAAGATAGTAGAATCATCGATTTCAGTGAATAATCGTCGATTGAAAAAGATCTGAAGAATTTGAAGATTGGATTAGGGATTGAAGATTGGGTTAGGGATGCTACAAATTTACTTGTTTTTACACTAAACAGAGAACACAGGTCGCGGATTCATAGGCTGGAAGGATATCGGGTCATGGGCCTATTATATTCCCTTGGACTTTTTATTCTTTTTGTATGGGTTGTACTTAAATTTATCTATATTTATAATTTGTTTTGGTTAATGCTATATTTACAATTAGTTTGGCCCAATAGTCTATGTTTGCAAGCAGCCCTAAATCTTACCTTTTTTATTTTTGCAACATATCCAAATGAATCTTCAAACTTTGCTATATTATCCAATTTTCTAAAGATTAAAAATTCTATGCGTTTATTATGAAATCCAAATTTTGATAAGAGTTAATGGATAGATAATCTTAAAATATCTCGGATACATAATAAGACAAACAACGAAAAGAATATTTCTTTTTTTTTTTTCTTTTGGGATATATTTAGAAAATAGGGTCCTAAAATGGAAAAGAATGAATTTAAAAGGTCATTATACATAAGTTCTTTACTAATGGTTAGAAAGTGGCCTTTTTAAATATAAAAAATATATATTTAAAAAAGCGTTTGCGATGAAAGATAACTTTTTTAGATTATTTTGGACAATCTCACGTTAAAAATGGTAAGAAATCTTAAATGTTTTAATTAATGGGCATTTAGGTCTTTTCAGCCAAAGGGCATTTTTGAAATTATACATCTTCTTTGCTTTTAGGGCTGGAAATCGTGAAAGGCTAAACGGAGACGGATTAGAGGCTTCGCCGGCGGTGGGTGTCGGTTAAAGAAATCATGGATAACGATTTGTAAGGCTGGGTAGTCGAGTACAGAGGCTGAAAAGCGGCGGTAAAGTCGTATTTCTGATGCTCTCTCACTCTAACTTCATTGGGTGTGATTCAATTCATTCTATCTCTGGATTTGGTGACTTGATCACGTTTCATTTCAATTCAATTCGTTTCGTATCTTTCGATTTAATTCGATTTTTCTAGTTGATTTTTGTTTGTTTGAATGTTTTGTGGACTTTGTTTGGCAATTCGCAGCTCTCGATTTATGCTGGATTCTGATATCATTAGCTTTCTTAATTGAACTTTGATTTCCTTGTTGATTTAGGGGGAAATATCGTTGTTTTTACTCTTATTACTGATTCGAGAAGTCCTGTAAGACTTACTTAACGATGGTGTTCTCTTGTTTTTGTCTACCCTTTGTTATGGAGTCTATTGAAATCAAATAGCCTGTGGTTTTTCTACCATCTGCTTCAATTGTTTGACCATTTCATATAGTGTCCAAGTTCATTGTTGTCAACATTCTCGTGATCTCTCTAAAATCCCACTCCTCTCAATATATTACACAAATTTTTCTGTATTTTCGCAATAAATTTCTTTTACTTGTTATGTAATTTTGAGATTTTTGTATGAAAAGTATCAGGAGAAATGCTTCATAAAGAGCCAAATTCTTTTAAAGGCTGTTACTCTCTTTTAATCTTATATTCGTTCTCTCTTGGCTAGAGATGTGGTCTTCTCTATCTAGCTAGCCTCTATATAGTTTTAACATTACTTAATTTTTGGTACTGGGTATTGTTTAGAATTTTGGCCAGAGCCAATTTTGAAAGGCATTGTTTGTGGGTTGGATTTATTTGAGTTAATTACATTTTATGGTTTCCTTATGGTCTTTAATAATAGAGAAATTTTGTAGTTCTTTTTTGCTATCTTGCTTCTTAAAGTCAGCAGTCTACATTAAAACTGATTTGTTGCCCCCCAGGGTAGGAGAAAAAGAAAGAAGAGAAAAAGTATTATCCGATATGGTAGGTGGTGTACGTATCCAGCTCAATAGATGGCAGCAAGCTGCAGTTGCATTTGGTTCAGCAGTAGGCGCCTTGCTGGATCCACGGCGAGCAGATCTAATAGCAGCTCTTGGGGAGACAACCGGAAAGCCTGCTTTTGAAAGGGTTCTTGAAAGGATGAAAAAAACTGCCGAAGGCAGAGTAAGCTTTTAATCAAGAAAATTTATGTTTCATATTCTTCATAATTTGCAAGTGTATTCACGAGGAATGAAAAGGAAGAACTTAATATGCTTATATTTAAGATGATGAAGAATATGAAATAAAAAGAATTGAATGGCTATCTTGTCTAAGTTTTGTAATTTCTTTTATTTGAGTGCTACAGAAACAAGGTTATTTGCTTTATCAAATTCATATTTGAGAATGAATTGGGTTGATATGCTTGTGTTTTCTTATGGGATCTTGTAATTGGCTGAGTTGTGCTCATGTATTCCTTCCTCCCCCTCTCTATCATGGCTTCCTTTCCTCCCTTGGAAATAAAAACACGAAACACGAGTTTCACCTAAGTGTTGGAAATGTGCCAGAACTATGATTTGGAGCATCTAATCTTTTAAAATATACTATGATAAAAATAAGATCTAAATGTATTTATTTTTTTCTATTTTAGTTACGATTGGGCAATGGAACTAAGTTGGAATCCTCAATCAATTACTATCTGAAATGAATGTTTTAGTTCGTTCATTCCTTGCTCTGCCCCAGTTTTATTTTTTCCAGTTGCCATCATAAATCATTGTCATTTTGGCTCAGTTAGTTCCTTTCTGTTATGCGAAGATGTTCCTAGTTCCAGCTTGCTAAAGGTCTTTCATCTGTTGGATGACTCATTTCTTGTTCAGGCAGTGTTGTTGGAGCGACCACGTGTGTTATCATCAGAAGTTGGGCATGCATGGGACCTTCCATCCAACACCTTTGGAGGTGCATATGCTAATTTTATGGGTTCCAGGAACTTTTCTCCAGACGACCGGCCTCCTGTTCGATTCATGGATACTGATGAACTCGAGTATGTTGCCATGCGAGCTCGTGAGGTTCATGACTTCTGGCACACCTTATTTGGTCTTCCCACGAACTTGATCGGCGAGTCGGCATTGAAGGTTATTGAATTTGAGCAAATGCACCTTCCAATGTGCATGCTGTCTGTTTTGGGAGGCACAGCAAGATTCAATGAGAAACAGAGAAAATTGTTTTTCCAGCATTACTTCCCTTGGGCTATCCGTGCTGGCATGCAATGCACAGATCTCATGTGTATATATTATGAGCGACACTTCCACGAGGATTTGAATGATGTGCGGGCGAAATGGGGAATAATTCCTGCACCTCCATCTCCCTAACGTTTTTGCTTGGCAAGTAAGATAGAGGTGTAAATTCAACCAGAACTAATTTCTTGTTTACTTGCACATTCCTGACTTCTAAATTAATTTTTAAGCACTTAGAAAGCCTCTACATAATTACCTTTCCCCGTTCAAGCTCTTTGAAAATTATTCTATTTAGGATATTTGTCTCAATTAATGTTTTTGTTTTTTCTATGTATTCAAGTATTTTAGATTTATAGTAATCTCTGAAATCTCGTTTTGTATTGGATATGATGAGGGTCCTATAGATGTGTCAACTTAATTGGGATATTCGAGTACATCTCCTAATTTTTAATAGTTTATTTGGTTCATGTCTCTTTGTAATTTGAGTTGTGTTCTTTTCACTATATCAATGTTTCCATTTCAGCTATGGCATTCCTATTGAAACTATTTACTATGTTTGAACTGTTTTGGGTCTTAAATCTTGACTTGCAGGTCTGATTGATAATCCATAGGAAAGCTCATCTCCATCCATCTTGATGCTTCGATCATGGATGTCATCAGAATATTCTCCTGATAAGGTATGTAACTAACAGCCATTATTAACTTTAGACTATCCGAGTTGTCATCAATTTTTCATTGAGCAAATTTATTCAACAGGCTTGTGCCTTATTACCCATGGGATCATGAACGAAAAACAAGAAGGGATTATTGATATTGATATCAAAATGATAAGAGACCTTTGATCTTCATATCTAAGAACTATCTTTAAAAACAAGACTCAAAAGATTCAACCCCAATATAGCTCCAGATTGGTCTCGACCTTTAAGATAGCTAGATTACAAATTACTTTGATGATCAAACAAACCAAGGATCAGATAAACTTATGGCTCCCAATAACTTTTGATCTTCAAAACACTCCACTAGCAAGATAGATCAATAAGACTCCAAGTATTCATGCATTCTATTACAAGAACACTTGAAACAGAAAACTTAAAACCTTTCAAGTTTTAAACCCAAAGTACTAAATACAAATTGCTTAGCTTTATATAGCCTCAAAATGAACCGTAGACATTCTATGAGGTATTTCAAGAGTTGTAACGTTCCAATTTTATGAGCATGATCAACCATTATGTAATAGTGTAAATGTAGCCGAAAAAGCAAATAAAAGGACTTAGAACAGAGACTATATTTAATAGACACCATAAAGCTGACATTATCTGTTTTCAATTAGCCATCCAAGAATTTGTAACCATCCATGAGTCAGATTCTTTTTTTATTCCACTTTACCCTAGTGCAACTTCTTTTAATTGTAAATTTTGACACGTAGGGTTCGTTCTTGACATCTTTCTGAAAGTTCACATGGGAAGATTGAGACGCCTTTGTTCATATCAGATTGAGTCCTGTCTATCGATTATTATTGCTAAATGTGGAGAATATTTGTAGTAATGAGTATTTGTAGTTAACTAATTATTGTTATTTCTCAAAAGTATCTAGTTGAGGTTGAAAAATGAGGCACAATCTACGGCTTCGCTGGTTATAATTTGATGAATATTTTATTTAAATAAATAAATAGATAAGATAAATTGGTAATGCATTAACGAACTATAATGTACGTTATTATCACTCTACAAGGTATGTATTTAAAGATTTGACCTTCAAACTTATCACATGTAATTAAAAATTTTCATATAATGAGAGGTTTTCCTTTAAAAGAATGTTTAAATCTAGGAGCTTCTCAAGTTGGTACCGTCTGGGTTTTAAGCTTTTGAAATGTTCATTATTTTAGTTGTTGTACATAAAAGGGGTAATTTTAGTTATTGTTAAGTGACTTTTTACCTTAAAAATGTATGTTATCCAATTTTTGTCTTTTAATTTATTTTGTTTGAAATAATGTTTATGTTAATATACTAGAATATATACGAAGTCACATCATTTTTTAAAATTAAAATAAAAGTAATCATCCAAAATAGTTCCTTTTTTTTAAAAAGTCCATATACTAAGATCGATATTTTGATTGAGACGACCAAAATGGAACTAACTTGGGAAGTTAGAGACTAAAATTGACATTTTGTAACTTGAAGAACCAGATAAACTTGAGGGTGTATTAGGCCTAAGGAGGGGGAGTTGTTAACTCACAAAATGTTTAAAATTTAATTCCATTGTTGGCACAAAATATCAATTTTATGACTTATCAACTTCTTGCATTGTTAGTCTATACCTAACAATTTCTCAAGGTTAGAAATCCCACAAACACTATAAACAAACATTTCTTTCATGATCGGTAAAGATATTAACATATTCAAATTTCTTTGAAAATAAACATACATGTGTCCGTATGCAAGTACATATGTTTATAGAGATACATCTCTTTGATTATTGTATATATTATATAAAGAATTTATCCAAGAATTTGTAACCTTCCGAGAGTAAATGAAGCTCACTTAAAGTAAGAGTCTTTGTTAAATGAAGTTGGATTCTTCTATAATTTCATTTTACTTCATTTAGTGCAACTTCTTTTAATTGTGTTCATCTTTCTTCAAGTTCGCATAGCAAGATTGAGGCACATTTGTTCATATCAAATCGAGTTTTGTTTCTTGATCGTCAATGCTAAATGTGGAGAATATTTGTAGCAATTAATGAGTGTTTACGGTTAACAAGTTATTGTTATTTCTCAAAAGTATCGAGAGATTGAAGAGTTGTGGCAAAACCAATGGCTTCACTGGTTATAATTTGATAAACATTCCATTTAAATAAATAAATTGATAAGATATATCGGTAATGCATTAGTAAACTATAGTGACTGTTATTATTGCCCCCACAAAGTTTGAATTTAAAGATCTACCCTTCAAACTTGACTAAGTAGAACATTTTGTTCTTCTACCACTTGTAATTAAAACTTTCATATAATGAGAGGTCTCTCCCATTATATTGGTTTTAAACTTTTTAATATCAACTTTTTTGAGAGGAAAAAACAAAGTTTGAATCTAGGGGCTTTCCAAGTTTGTACCATCTTGGTTTTAAACTTCTTAATATCAACTTTTTTTAAAGTAATTTTTGTCATTGTTATGTGACTTTTTACCTTTAAATTGTTTTTTTTTCCCAATGTTTGTCTCTTAGTTTATTTGGCTTGAAATAATACACATATTAACATACTAGAATACACGAAACTACATCATTCTTTTGTTAGAAATTAAAAATAAAAAAATAAAAAAAAAAGTAATAGTAAAAATAGTTCTTTCTTGATGTTCAAATACCAAAATAGATATTTTAATTCGGACCAATTTGAAACTAACTTAGATGTTTAGGGACTAAAATTGACATTTTAAAGTTTAAGAACTAAATAAACTTGAAGATATGTTAGGTAGAAAAGTTATTAACCCCACACTTTATTTGTTACCTAACACACCACTACTAAAAAAGCAATTACATATACGTTTGAAATATCTAGCACACTATATTTTGTTTCTTATCAGATTTTGTTAAAATATAAAAGAGGAAAAGAGAATAACAACACACAGTTACGTGGAAATCCTCACTTGCCTTACCAACACGGGTCCTTTCAACATGCTTTGTCCTCAGGATTGTTTTAAGCTAAGCACGCTTAACTCTGGAGTTCTTATGATTGAGCCACCGAAAAGGAAGGTGCATTTTGTTGGTATAGGTAGTAACTTTCAATTGTTTTAAGCCTTTTTTAACCATATTTTGATGTCCTCAGGATCCCTCTCATTCAGATGTGATATCGATTCATTCATGTACCCCTCTTGAACTCGGGTCGTTACATAGTAACCCCTTTGTAAGCACATCAGCAACTTGCTGATTTGAAGGAATATAAGGGATGCATATGTTTCCACTGTTCAGTCTCTCCTTAATGAAATGCATGTCAATCTCCACGTGTCATGTTGAACCGGGTTATGTGTAATACTGATGGCAGCTTTGTTGTCACAAAACAATTTCATCGGAAACTCATTATCTTGCTGGAGATCAGATAACACTTTCTTCAACTAGATTTCTTCACATATCCCCAGACTCATGGCCCAATACTCAGCCCCAGCACTACTTTTAGCAATGACACCTTGTTTCTTACTTCTCCAGGTGACTAGATTACCTCAGACAAACGTACAATACCCAGACATCGACTTTCTGTCAACAAGAAAACCTGCCTAGTCAGAATCAGCGTAGGCTTCAACATATCGTTTATCAGACTTTCTGAACATCAGTCCCTTGCCAGGAGTTCCTTTCAGGTACCGAAGGATACGTTCAATCGTTGTCATATGATTCTCGCAGGGAGCCTGCATAAACTAACTGACAACACCTACTGCATACGAAATATCTGGTTTTATGTGGGACAAATAGATCAACTTCCCGACTAACCGCTGATACCTCTCTTTATTAATAGGAACTCTATCATTTTTCTCACTAAGCTTCGCATTGTACTCTATAGGTGTGTCAACAGGTTTACACCCAGTCATGTCTATTTTCTTTAGTAAGTCCAGAGTGTATTTTCGTTGAGAAACTGAGATATCTTCCTTTGATCGAGCCACTTCCATTCCCAGAAAGTATCTTAGCTCATTGAGGTCTTTAATTTCAAACTCTTCGGCCGTCTAATAAAACAATATCATCAACGTAGACAATAAGAACAGCTATCTTCCCTGATCTCGACCTTTTTGTAAATAGAGTGTGATCAAAATACCCCTGAACATACCCCTGTGGTTTCACAAAGGTTGTGAATTTGCCAAACCAGGCCTTTGGAGATTTTTTCAACCCATATAGCGACTTTTTCAATCTGCACACCTTGTTTTTTAACTGACTCTCGAATCCAGGAGGAGGGCTCATATAGACTTCCTCTTCAAGCTCCTCATTCAGAAACGCATTTTTAACATCAAATTGGTGTAGGGGCCAATCCTTATTTACATCAACCGACAAAAGCACTCGGATAGTGTTTAGTTTGGTCACGAGAGAAAAGGTTTCAGAGTAGTCTACTCCATAGGTCTGAGTAAAGCCTCTTGCAACAAGCGTAGCCTTGTACCGGTCAATCGTCCCATCTGACTTGTATTTTATAATAAACACCCATTTGCATCCAATTGTCTTGTGCCCTTCAGGTAGAACCACCTGTTCCCAAATTCCATTCTTCTCGAGAGCTCTCATTTCTTCCATAACAGTAGACCACCATTCTGATTTTTCCATCGCAACATTTATGAAATTTGGAACCATCACAGTGTCCAGACTGGTAGTGAAATCTTTGAACTCAGATGCCAGATTGCTATACGTCATGTAACTATGCATAGGATATTTAGTACATGAACGTGTGCCTTTCCTCAGAGCTATAAGAAGATTGAGTGAAGCATCACGATCCTTCAATTCTCCAGGCTTCTCACCATGATCGGCTATCTGTGTATTATGAATTTCAGTAGTATCCTCCACATCATCATTAACTGGTATCATTTCATTCTCAACTATCTCCTCTTCTGCCATACTTTCAGTATTACCACTTCCTTCGCCCTTATCCTGCCTGCAATTGTCAGTCTCCGTACACACATCAACATCATTAGTTTCAGGAATATACGTACCTGGATCTGATAGCAGGTCTAACTTATGTACAGGAGCCGACGGTTCTAGTTCGACAGGTGATACTGCTCCCTTCCTGAGATTCTTCCTATAGTAAGTTTTCCAAGGAACTTGGTTGGTAGGAAGGACTAGGTCATCATGCTTAGAACTAGGATCAGACGAAATATGAATAGAAGTTGACTCTAAGGGAATAGCCTAAGAGGACCAATTAGTCTCTTCAATCATGTTCTCCCTCTGAAGATAACTAACAAGGAAGAACGATTGATCCTCGAGGAAGGTGACGTCCGTAGAGACACAGTATTTACGAGATGACGGATGATAGCACTTATACCCACGTTGATGAAGTGGATACCCAACAAAGACATACTTCTGAGCACGATGAGTAAATTTTGTGCGGTTTGGACCATGGGAATGGACAAAGGAAACGCAACCGAAGACTCGAAGGGGAACATCGGAGATTAACCGAATGGTTGGGAAGGACTCTTTAAACAGATCCAAGGGAGTATGAAGGTTAAAGACATGAGAAGGCATCCGATTAATGAGATGGGTGGCAGTAAGAACGGCATCCCCCACAGATATGACGGAAGAATGGCAGATAACATAAGAGACCGGGCTACTTCCACTAGATGACAATTTTTTCGCTCGGCTACTCCATTCTGTTGTGGAGTATAAGCACACGAGCTATGGTGGACAATTCCCTTAGAAACAAGAAAATCCCTAAAGGAGGTGTTGAAGAACTCTCGCCCAATATCACTCTGTAAAATTCCAATCTTCGCATTGAACTGAGTCCTGACAGTTGTATAAAATTGTTGAAAGATGGATGACACCTCAGATTTGTCAGTGAGGAGGAAGACCCAAGTAAGGCGAGTGTGGTCGTCTATAAACGTGACGAACCAGCATTTACCAGTAAAAGTGGTAACTGGTGAAGGACCTCAAACATCACTATGAACAAGAGTAAAAGGACTCGAGGGTTTATAAGGTTGAGACTGAAAAGGAACATGACTTTGCTTAGCACGAATACACACATCACAATTTAAAAGGAAGTATTAATATTGCAAAATAAATGCGGAAACAAATACTTTATATATTGAAAATTTGGATGTCTTAAACGGAAATGCCACAACATAAAGTCATTTTCAGAAAAATAAAAATTTAATGACATAAACCCAATTCGATGATCATCTCTAGAGGAAGCATCTTCAGAAAGGAAATAGAGTCCCCTATCGTGTCGGGCAGTGCCAATCGTCATCCCTAATTTCAGATCTTGAAACAAAACGGAGTCAAGTGAGAAAATCGCCTTACATTTCAGATCCTTTGTAATTTTACTGACAGACAACAGATTATAAGAGATTTTAGGCACATGCAAAGTATTTCGCAAAACTAAACCGTCAAACGGAGAGATATGGCATTTCCTTGTAACAGGGGCAAACGACCCGTCTGCAATTCGGATACGTTCATTTTCAGCACTCGGGTTGTAAGA
Organism: Benincasa hispida; assembly: GCF_027475165.1. Classification (NCBI taxonomy): domain Eukaryota; kingdom Viridiplantae; phylum Streptophyta; class Magnoliopsida; order Cucurbitales; family Cucurbitaceae; genus Benincasa; species Benincasa hispida. Next base: position 28,173,133 of record NC_143481.1, on the reverse strand, counting down.
AATAAACAGATATGAAGAACTGGTAAGATGATTTATGGCCCCTGGGTCCACAATCAAAGGTTTTTACCATTGACACTAACAAGGCCAAATGAAGGAAAATTACCTAATTTGCAATAGCACTTACCCCAACCGTACTCAAACTGTTCTTACTGTCAACTAAAGACTGCTTCTGAGTATGTTCATCTGCTGAGTCACTCACTAGGGCACGACCAGTGTTTGATTTATCATGAGACTGTCATCGCCTGCTGTTTGGAGGTCTCCCGTGCAATTTCCAACACTGGTCCTTTGTGTGTCAGGGCTTCTTACAGTGCTTACATACATGAGGGCAGGAGAGAGTTTTTTATCGCCATCAGCACTGGGTGATTTTGCAATGAAGGCAGCTGCATCAGTTGTAGTAATATGGTTATTCATGGCGCATGACCGATCCTCTTCCAGCCGTATTTCGGAACAAACTTCTCTAAGAGAAGGTGTAGGACATTGGCCCAATATTCGACTACGGACACCATCGAACTTAGAATTTAATCCAGCCAGAAAAACATACAACACGATCTACTTCTTCAATTTTCAAGTATTGAGCCCCGTCTTACTCGTAGTTTCAGACAATCTCTCGACACATTCATGGACCCTTGTTTGCATTCATGGACCTGCTTTTGAAGTGTATATAGCCGAGAGGCATTCTGTCTCTTTAAGTACAAATCTCGTGCAGCCTCCCAAACATCCTTGGCAATTGCAGCATACAATAATGGTCTGCCTATTTGTGGTTCCATACTATTCACGAGGACAAAACGTAACAGCGAATCTTCCCCTTTCCAGATCCGTTCTTGAGGATCACCTAGTACCAGCTTCGGAATCTCCCCTGTTAAGTACCCAAATTTGTGGCGCCCTTTCAAAGCCATTCTAATCGATTGGGGCCAGGAGAAATAATTCTGGCCATTTAATTTTTCTCCTATAAGAAATCCTGCAGAGTTGCCCATCGAGCCAGATAATTAAAAAGCATCTGGAAAAATAGAGAATGAATTTACCAGATTCTTTGAGTAAACTGGTTGAACCGGTTGGGGATTTGCGCCGAAAATCATATCCAAGTCTAAAATTTGTTGTTGGAGATAAGCCAACTGTTGCCTAACGTCATCTGGGCATTGGGTCGAGCCACAAGTGGCTGGAAAAGAGGCAGCCATCGATGGCTAGAAAAATGTTATCGGTGGCTACAGGTGGTTAGTGGCTAGAAAAAAGGCAGCCACCAACGGCTGGAAAGATGTTGCCAGTGGCTGCAAGTGGTCCTCGTATCTGCCCGGCGCACGAGGTGGCATCAACTGGTTCGAGCGGCTGGATGGCTCGATCGGCTCCTAGTTTGACCAGCTGGAATGCTCTAGCGAAGTACCAGGCGCGGCTCCATGGCGATCGATTTGACCTGGTGCGGAGGACTCAAACGGCGTGATCGCAGCGGACGGCAGCAACCCGTGGCTAGACTCAATCGGCTTCATCTCCATCTGTCCGTCGAAGGCAACGCCGCCCTGATTTCGATCTCCGATCGTGGCTTTTGTCTGGCATGGCGGTTCCCATTGACTACGGCTCTCCATTGACGGCTGGCCTCGGCGCTGCATCAACTGCAGTTGGATAGTTGAAATCAACTCCAGTAAGGCTGCTTGAAAACATTCCTTCACGGCCGTTCGAATGGCTATCTTCATGTCAAAAGTTGAAGTTCCATCGGCTGAAGACGACTATGGTTGGTTCTCTTCTATAATGGCTAGGGTTTCATCGCCTAACTCTGATACCATGATAAAATATAAAAGAGGAAAAGAGAATAACAACACACAGTTACATGGAAACCCTAGTATAGGGAGAAAAACTACGATATAGAGTTCTTTCTTATTAGTTAATCTGATACACAGAATACACAGAGACATAACGTATAAATAGACAGTAGGAAATCCTAATGGCCTACAAAATTACATAAATGCCCCTAGGTTAATAGCCCTATTTTCAACAGTGAGTCAAACAAATTTTCAAACTTAACAACTCTTATATAACTTCACTTATTTCCTAAACTCTTCCCTTAGATTTAGAGATAAGGATAGGATTTAAACAATATATATATATACTCTGTCTTTCTCGGAAAGTTCTTCGTATTACATCTCTTCATAAAAGTAATAATGATAAAATAAAAATCTCCCTAATATTACCAATAAACATATTTCTCTAAGTCAATAATCATGTTAACATATTCAAATTTCTTTTTAAAAAAACATACAAATGTATATGCATGTATATGTATGTATATATACTAAAAAGAAAACATAATCAAATTAGATTAGTTCGTCCTTCCCAAATAATAAGTGTTATGTCAAGGTTAGAAAAGGAAACAAAAACCCAAACCCTTATAAATATTTTTTGTGGACAAATAAAAATCAAGACACATTGAATTAAAGTTGAAATTTAAAAGATGAAAATAAATATTTTAAAAATGCATGAATCAGATTAAATTAATACCAAAATACGAAGATAATAGTATTTTAAAAAAGAAAAATACTCAAAGAAAAAAGGAAATTGTCCAAAATAATCTTCTTTAATTTTCACATTTCAAAAATAGCATGCTTTCTAAAATCTCGTACAATTGGTTTTTCTCAGGCCTTCTAGTGCGAGATCGAGCCCGAAATTGTTTTTGAAACGTAATGAATTCAAATTATTCAGTCGTGTAAAAAGACGAAAATACCCTACTTTTGAAAAACCCTTTCATATGCACGGAAACCCTTCAGGCGATTCAACTCCTCAACTCACCCGAGATATCCTTGCTTTCTCTGTGAAATTTTTTTCTTCACGGTTATTTGCATCCTTAAGCTTACTTATTTTAGAGGTATTTCCTTCTTTAAGTATATTGTTTCATTTTTACTTAGAGGTTTGTTATGGTTTCTGAATGTATCTAAAGTATATAGATCAATACTCCTAACCCTTTCATATACAATGAAATTTGGGTTGATGATTGTATATGTTGCAATATTTGTTTCTTTTTTGTGTATGTAGCTGTTATTGATGATTTTATGGAATTTTCCCATGCTATTTCAATTGAATTTGTTTGAATCTCGATCGAGATTCGATGAAGTGGGTCCGAGATTGTTTGGATGTGTACCGAGATTGGGTTTAATACCTTTGAGTTTTGAAAATTTTGTATACGATATCGAGGCCGTAAATGTAGCCCGAGTTCATCCTCAAGATTTTATATAGAATGGGACTAAAACCCTAATTTCATGGCACGTCAATGTAAATGGCCCGAGTTTTTCATTATTAGGCCACGATCTCAGGCAAGTTTTCCACGAGTTCTTCATCGAGATTTAAGTCAGATTCCAGATTTATGTGTATTGTTTTGTTGTTGTTTTGCCTACTTGATTGTTTAGTTGAATGTATGGCTTGTGGTCTGTTGACAGATCGCATTGGTGACTAAGATTCGTACGTCTTATCATTTTCCGACAAATCTAACTTGTTCTCATCTGCCGAAAACAATCTCCAATATTAAGTAGAAGTTAATACCTAGGCAGTTGTATATGTTTAGGCAAACTGTTATTGGCCATTTTTTGGATGTGAAGTTAGTTTTTAATGGGCCTCTATATCATTATATTTTTATGCATGAGGTACAAGAGAATAGAGAAGACATTATTAGTTTTAAATTGCAAGGGAGGAAGGTTTCTTTTGGTCGGGATGAGTTTAATATTGTGACAGGTTTTAGATATAGTCCCAGGCGTAAAGTTGATTTTGATCAGGATAGAGCTCTTAGGCTCAGTAAATTGTATTTGGGAAATAGGTCCAACATAAATGGGATTGAGTTGGACAATGATTTTCTGGATTATTAGTTTGAGAGTGGTGAGGATGCGGTGAAGATGACTATTTTTTATTTTATCGAGTTGGCCATGATGGGAAGGAAACAGAGGCAACACATGGATTGGACCATGTTAGGGTTGATTGATGAGTGGGAAGATTTTTGTAGTTATGATTGGGCGTACATGATATTCACAAAAACCCTAAGTAGATTAGAAGGTGCACTCAAAGGGAATATGATGTAATTGAATCCCCATTAGATACACTTAGGCAGGATAACATTCCCCTTTTTTGTCTTCAACTGACTATACAATTATAGGCCAATAGAGCCTTTTTTGTAATTGTTGTAAGTACGTTCATTATCAATATAATGTGATTCTTAAAAGACAAATGCCCACATGTTTACTATTTAATATAACATTACATTTTCAATTATCATTTCAACCTTATGTTGTTTAACATAACATTTATAACATTCTGTTTGTAAATCTTAGGGGCAGTTGGCCCGAGATGCCTCAAGATTTACCTTATGTTTTCATTCTCGGGGTCCTTATTGTCGAGTGCAGCTTGAGAGTTCAACCTTAGCACAGTTTGTTTGTAAATCTCGAGGGGCAGTTGGCCTGGGATGCCCCGAGATTTACCTTCTGTTTTCATTTTTGGGGTCTTTATTGTCCCAAGTGTAGCCTGAGAGTTCAACCTTAGAACATTTTGTTTGTAAATCTCGAAGGGCAGTTGGCCTAAGATGCCCCGAGATCTACATTCTATTTTTATTCTCGATGTTAATGTGGCTCGAGATTTACCGAGAGTGAACAAAAAGAATGTACATCACATATATAAATAAATGACCCAATCCATTCATAGTCCAAACGTATCTCTAGATAAAAATTTACATAGCCCAAACGAAAATAATAAGAAAAATGACTCTAATCATTCTCTACAATCCGAGCTCGATATGTCTTTCGAGCCTGGCCCGCCATGCCCTTTCATGACTAATGTTCACACTATACTCCTTGCGAAAGTCTTGAATAAGTTCCTTCAATTTATAACCACGACTAACATCCTGGTATTTAGACTTAATCAGTTCAACTATAACCCAACTTTTAACTTGTTTTCTTAATATCTTCTGGCATGTGTGGGCACTAACATATTTACTAATTTTGAACATTTCAGAGTCTTTCATTCTAATGGACTTGATCTTCCATTGACAAGTCAATTCTACGCATCTTTAAATATATAACTTTTTAGTAGATCTATTGACACGATACTGGAAGTTCTTCCTAATGGCAAAGACAGACAATTTCTTAGCCAAATCTTTTTTGCTTAAAAACATATTACCAACCTAGACATCTTCTATAGTAGACTCGGATGAGACAACTATGGTGCTCGCCATTAGCTTTTCGATATGCTTCCTCTTCTTACGGCTGACACAGTGTTCATCACTTCCTACTGAATCTGCACAATGCTTGTTGTCAATTGTCGAGTTACTATCACCAAAAGGTCCTCTGTCAACCCTTGATTTTACATTCATAATTGATTCTATCACATGATTAGCATTAACAACAACCTCAGAAATATCTATATCCTCCACGTTAACATCGACATCATAATCAACTAACGTGTTCACTTCAAACACAGACTCATCATTAACAGCATCCTCAGATAGGTCCACATATTCCATATTCAACAACCCATCCGTATCATCTCCTGAATCTAACGTACATACATTATTATGCAATGGGCTTAATGATCGCACCTCATTGGAAACTGTATTATATTCAGGAATAAACTCAAGTTCGGATGCGAATGTTGGAACATTTTGAACTAGATATGACAGTATCATACTCCTAGGTTTATGACTACTGATAACTTGGATAAAAAAGGGGCCACTTGAGACACACCGTCGCCAGTTAAGAAAAATGGAGATCTTCTTGATTACTGATCACAAAGGCAGATACATTCGGCCTAATATTATACAAACACCTTATAACCAATTTAAACTCAACAAAATTTTTCCCACTAATTCTATATATTTCCCGTAAAAACTTCTCATATTTTATTATAAAGTCGACAATCAACCCTTTTAGCTGACCTCCTATATATTATTTCTCATCCTCCTTCCATTCACCTCAAAACAAACAAATATACAAGGTATCCACTAATTCTATATGTTCAACAAACTTAATAAATTCAGTCAAAATCTTAGGGATATTGCATAATCTCGGTTCAACTATATAAATATCTCGCCCGGTATTTCAAACCCTACGCTAAATCTCGGTGGAATTATACTGAATTGCGACAAAGATTATTGAATTTCCACTGAGAATGCGTAAACAACCACGAAAACATAAAGTATTGGTCTCAACAACATGTTAATAACAACTACAACAAACTTACAAAAGATAATATCGCTACATTTACCTTGCTTTTTTTAATGTATGCAGAAAGACGAGACCTGGGGGTTTTGATGACTGCCAAACACTAGGAAAAATTTTGGATCACATTTAAGAAACTCGTTGAGCAAGCCAATGATCTCTTTTCTAAAAAATGGGTCATTACAATAATTATGTTATTTTTTATATTATTGAGGGATGTTCATAAAATTCATTTCCTATCGATCAAATTTGATATTCAAAAATTAAAACAATTAACACAATCTCAAATCCAATCTCACTCAAGAAGGCCCGAAAAAAAAATCAATTCTATGAGATTTCAAAAAACATGCTATTTTTAAATGTAAAAACTGATTATTTTGGATAATTTTCAAAGAAAAAATAAAGGTAACAATAATATTTAATTCTTATGATCTAATCAATGCCTGGAGAGGTCAGATTTAGTGGCAGTGATGATAAATGCTAATAGCATTTATTTGATTAAACTGATACCATATAGGATGGATCTCTTATCCAAGTCTAAAATTGGATAATAGCGCAGAGGTTGAGAAACAAATTAAGAAGAAAAAAGATAAAAGTTTAAATCATATTTTAATCCTTTAACTTTTAATCTTGTTCTATTTTGGTACGTAAATTTTCAAAAACGTTTATTTTAGCCTCGAACTTTAGAAAATGTTTAAGATTCCGTTAACTTTTTAAAAGGTTGAGAGACTTATATTTTTTAGGACTAGGATGTCAAATAAGATAATCATCCTAAAAAGTCTAGGATTTTAAATTCAAATTAGAGGATAAATGGATTTTTTTTTATGAAGAATGTAACAATCACTTTGTCTTCTAGATTTTAATCATTCACTTTGCCTTGCAGATTTTATTCATTCATTGAGGTACTTTTCTTTGTTCCCCTCAATCCCTTCTTCCTCCTTTTTTTTAGTTAGGTGGTTCATTGAGGTAATATTTATTTCCAATTTCTTAGAGTTATTTTCTATATGAATTACATTTATTTGCATTTTCTTAATTTATTTTATCATGTCATAGGATGTTTTATTTTTGTGTGTAAAAATTATCATAACATATAGAGTGGAGCAGAATACATAAAAAATAAAAAAAATTGATGATTGCGAAAAAAAACTTTTACATGAAAAATGGATAGATCTCTACAAAACATCTTCTACACCAATATGTTAGTTCTATTATATTTTAATTCTACTCTATTTTCTTCTGTTTTTTTTAGAATAGGTGATATTATTATACAACAACAAGGGGATCCCACCGCCCAGAATCAAAGCATCAATGCAACAAAGCACAAGCAAAGACAGTGCAACAAAACCAAAACAAAGCCAGGAAGATAAGACCAGAACAAAACCATCATATAAATGTAAACTCGCAAAACACTAGGGAGAAAGCCAGAGAAAAGAACCCAAAACCCCACAAACTAGGGACAACAGCAAAATAAATAACAACGTAAAGTTCAAAAAGGAAAAACATTCATAAACACATTAGATAAGACCAAGAAGATCAACCTGCCAGGAAGCAGCACGAGCACGAACCATAGAGACAATAAGGTGAACCAGAGTAGACACCGACCTTAATCGACCTCCATGCAGCTGCCGATTATTGCACTACTTTTTATTTTCTTCTAGTTTGCTTAGAGATTCCAATTGGGAAAAAAAAAACAGTATGACTTATACCATTTTTTTTGTTGACATAAAAAATACTATGACTCAAACATCGATAGTTAAAAAATAGAAAAATTATTTTAAATAACAAAACTGCTTAAACTATTTATTAAAAAAAAAAAGGTAAAATATCACCGTCTACTTACGATAGACTGCGAAGATAGACACAAATAGTAGTCTATCGCTATATATCACAAATAGACAAATGAAATTTTGCTATATTTGTGAATATTTTTGTTCATTCTCTTATATTTGAAAACAACCCTAAAAATATATATATGGAAAATATACATTTTTTTTGTTGATATACAAAATTTATAGCTGGAAAATAAATATGAATCATCGAAAAATATAAGCCACATCAACCTTATGCTAAAAAATTAACAGAATCTTAACGGTAAGGACCAAAATAAACACTTTCTAAAAAATTAAAGACTAAAATAGACGTTTATGAAAATTTAGGGACGACCAAAATAGAATAAGGTTCAAAGTTTAGAGACCAAAATAGGATTTAAACCAAGAAATAATTAGTGCAATGTTGAAAATGTCCACACAAAAATCTCAATAAAAATATTGATGTTGATAGATATTTCTACGAAAAAAAACTATAGAATCAAAATTTTATTTAAATAGTAAATAAATATTTTACATTTTTCTAATAGTTTGCATGTTTATTATTTATATTATATTCAAATTAGTGATATTTTATTACTTTTTTCTCCTTATGTTTCAACAAATTATTTACAATATAATAGAAATCTCGAGTTTGGATCTTAGTTATATCGATGCCAAATCCATGAACATATTAAAATATTGATATAAATGTCAATCTGTCATGTTTAAAATGTGAATGAATTATCAATCTTACGAAAATATCTATAAAATGTTAGTGTTGCATATTTTGGAAAGTTTTGAAAATAATTTTTAAAAAAATATAAATATCTAAACTAATAAATTTACACCTTTTAAATGAGTTGTTGTAATATAATATTTACGCTTGCTAATTTTGAATATTTTATCTATTTTTATTAATATAATAGTCCATTTATGAAGATGTGAAAATATATGAAAATTTGAATAGCATGGGATTAACTGGAGTTAAAAAAAATGTTGGGAAAATTAAATGGAATGAAGAGAGGTAAGATGGGAAAATTAACTCGAGTTATAGGTATTGTGTAAACCAGTAGTAATGTAAATTGTAAAATAAATGTATTTACTTTTTTACTGTACAAAATCTACAAAAATTTACCTCATTTTCTGACCTAACCATGCACCATGCACCAATCACCAATTCCTCCCTTTCTTCACCTACTCTTTCACCTATCTGCCCCCTATTCTACTTTGTCTCTCCATAGCACATTGGGAAGTGGGATGAAACACAAACCCTTACCATTATCATTCTCTTTTCTTTTAAACTCTTATTCACTCTTTTTTTTTTTTTTTTTGGTTTTTTTTCTTCTTGAAATATTTGTTAAGGTTATATTGGGATTTTTAATCTACCTTGGAAATAAAGATCGAAGTTATTTAGTCATTGAGTCTATATGAAAATGAGTTAATAAGATATAAAATTGGTGTTTTCAATACATCGCACAAATTAGCTTCACTTTATATGAAGTGTAGCAATTTCTATATTATATTTGAATGACAGTTAGTAAATTTTCTGTTCATAAATTTGTGTGAAGAATATTTTAAAAGAAATATATTCTCATGTGTGTTGGATTGAATTATGGAATGAGTAGGAATAAGAAATTGATGGAACTTTTATGTTAAAAAAATAGATGCAAGATCAACATTAAAGTTGGTTTTTTGCCAAAAATGACGAGCTTTTAGAGTTATTTAATGTTTTGGTTTTGTGCATTGATTGCAATAAATTTCATACAAGTTCTTATTTTCATTTAAGTTCACAAAGATTTTACCCTTTCGTCTATGTGTGTTAAATTGAGTGAGTGGAGTCAACATGGAATTATTGTAAAAGTCATAACACTTATCTAAGTTTAGAGTCTAGTTCGAATAAGTTAAAAAATCAAAATAAAGAGTTTATATATGGTATTCTATCAAGTCTTGGATAAATTTTGATTTTTTTTCCCTTCTTCGTAATTCTTGATCTTGAATAGGAATCCTACATCAATGGATAGCTTAAGAATGTTTGGACCAAGGAACTCTAATCTGGTCCAAAAAGCTCTTAACCCCACAGCTAAAAAAATTTGAATTTTATGCTTTATTTAACTGAAGTTTCTACATATATAGTCTTAATTTTAGATCATATTATACTTTTGTCTTTAACATTTAATTTATTTCAAAAATAGGCTAATAGAATACAATTTTTCACTAAAGTTGGTGTATATTTACCATTTAGGCTTCATCCATGTTTTTTATAAAACAATTTTTTTAAAAAAAAATATTTGATTCTCTCTCACCCATGCACAATCTTAAGGCTTCGCGGTCATTGATGGCTTTTTAAAAAAGGAAAATACTTTTAGAATCTTCTTCCTCCTCCCTCATCCCTATTCTTTCTTTCTTCCTCCTTCTCCCTCCTACCTATTCTTTCTTCTTCCTCATCCCTCTCTTTTTCTCCTTCCCGACAGTCTGGTTGCAGACGAACAGCTCGGGAGGGTCTTACGCAAGGTGAAACTTTTGTCGTTCGGGCACAAGCAGATCTAGCTTGGGCTCAAACAAACAACGGCGTGGTTGCAGACGGACGTGCGTGAGATGGCGTGTTGCGGAGAAAAGCTTTCGGCACCGGGCGTGAGACAATCTGGCGTTAACTCGGGCTTGAGCAAACTGAGATGACGTGGCGAAGCTTCCAACACCGGGTGCGAGCAGATCCACGCGCGCGCACTCGAGTAGATCCAATCGACGGAGTTAGGCAAGAAGATCCAGTCGATGGCAAGGGTTTAGGACGAGATGAAGATGGGGAAAAGAAGAGATGAAGATGAGGAGAGTTGTTGGACACACAAAACAAGAATAAATGTATATACATATACTGTGATAATGATGGTTTTTGCATTTAGATTTCTTGTTTTGTGATATATATACGCTTATATATATGTTCTATGTTGAATATCAAGTCTATTTGTGATTTATAGACTATGGTAGATATTTTTGTTGATTTTCGACTATTTTGAATTTATAATATATGATATATACACACTTGTACATATGTTCTAAAATTTATGTTCTAAGGTATATTTAAAAATAACTATGAATATTTGAGTAGATATCAAATATATTTATCAGTATATTTCATATATATTTTTAGAATGTTTTAAAAAAAAACAATGGAATATATTACACGCACCAATGAACAAACAATGGAATATTTCATATAATATCAAAAATCAACATGAAAAACGAAATGATGATTTATGCCAATAATTGAATCAATCTCTAATTTATATTATAAGGTATATTTTAAATAATCATGAATCCGAAAAAAAAAAAAAACAATACGTGAAACGAACGAAAATATAAAATAAATTTCATTAAATGCATTTTTATCTCCATTTGAAAATTTTAAAAAATCATATTAAATGCATTTTCTTTATCTATAATAAATGTTGTTTATCTCTTCACCATTAAAAAAGCTTCGTAAATAGGGAAATATATATAAAAATTAGAAATAAAAATAATAAGAAATGGTAAATATGTCCAAAAATAATATTAAAAGTCTTTCTTTAAAAAAATTCAAATTTTAAGATATTTTAAAATATATGGCCTAAAAATGATGTTTTATGTAAAAATTTCTATTTAATTTTTTACGATATATATCCACGATCTCACAATTCTATTGTTATAGTGCTTGTACTATCAATTTCGAGAGTAGAATTAGAAGTTTGAGATACCACCGATTTTGCCAAATCATTAATTGGTGTGTAGAAATTTTGATGCAATCATGTCGACATCATAAGTTCAAAACCAACTCCAGTATCACCAGTACCACAAATCATCATGTCACGGTTTCAAAAAATAGTTTTGAGGATAAATAATAAAAAAATGGCAATGATAAATCGTTAAATTACAAAGTTACTTTTAAGTTTTGTTCTTTGTTTCTAAAATATTTTTATTGTTTTAAAAGTTGTAAAGCTACCTTATTTGGTAATAAATATTTTAAGATAACTATCATTAGAGTAGAAATCGCTTAAATGTTAGACGAATATTCACACTTGAAATAATGAAACTTGTCGCATATCGTTTCATGTTACCTACCATAATTATTCAAGATTTTGATTTTCATTCAAATTTTTTATGAATTTCTCCTCTAAGATTTAAGTTGAAACGTTTATGAAATGGTAAAGGTAATATTATAATTTTATTATAAAAGTATTTTTTTTTAAAAAAAATAAAAGTTTAAAATTTAGAAGTATTTTTTTTTTTTTTTAATTCATGCAAACAGATCCACTGTTCATGTGTATTACCTTTTCACTTCATAGCAAATAATGCGGATAGATTTCAGTTAATGATAGATAAGCGACAAGTTTGTGAAATGACTTTTAGCACTATTTGGTAAAAATTTGTGAAATAACTTTTAGGGCTATTTAGTACAAATTTGTATGATGGAAAAAAGAATAGAGCAAACCATGTATTTATGGTTTATTTCAGCCGCACCATCAAAATAAGTTAAATAACTTGAGGAGGATGTAAATTATAGTGGAAAAAAAATATAAAAAAAAACTTTGGTCTTGATGAAAGTCAAATTTATGGCTAATTTTTATTTATGTTTTCACTTTTATTTTCCATTCTTTTTAGTAAAGATACTTTCAACTACATTTGATAATATATTTTTTTTTTATTTACAAAATTGAAACGAGTTTCATAAAATTTAGATTATTCCATGAAAACATGGGTTTTAAATTAAATATTCACAAATTTTATGCTAACTTTTTGGAGAAATCTCAATTTATATCCCTAAATTTTAGAAGTTTTATCAATTTAAACCATGAACTAATGTTTATATCAATTTCAACTCCGAACTTTCATAAGCATATCAATTTCACCCTCTATTATGTTCCGTTCGGAAAAACATTCTATAAAACTTATAATTGTGTCAACAAACTTTCATCAACTAATCAATTTAGACTCTTAGAAAAAATTATCTTTGAAAATCATCCATACATTTACTTTAATGGTTCACTTTGTTAAACCGACATTTGAAGAAATCTACATACGTTTCAAAATTAATGCAGAGATGATATTCAAACATAATTATAGTAAATGATCTAAATTGATTGGCTTTGAAAATTTAGGAGTTTAATTGACTTAAATTATAAGTTTCACACAATATTGGTCAAATGAAATTTGAAGATGAGATGTAAATTGATAAATTTATGAAAGTTTAGAGTTTAAACTAATTCAATTATTAAATTCACAATTTTAATTGATACAACTCTTAAATTTTAAGGGTATAAATTAATATTTGTACTAATGTTTAAATATAACATAAAATATAAATATCATTCATGACCTATTGTGGTAGGGGTGACAACCATAGATGGAGGAAAAAAGAATTGGAAGAAGAAGTTGTGAAAAAGGAGGAAAAACAATAAAATAATATTTCAAAATATAGATATATATATTCTTGAGGGATTAAAAAATATATATATATTTACACAAAATAACAAAATTTTATTATTCTGCTAATAGAAGTCCATCAACGTCTATCAGTGATAGAAATTGATAGAAATTTATTACTGATATTGCTGATAGAAGTCTATCAACATTTATCAATATTTTTTCTTTGTCATTAAATAATTTGACATTTTTCCTGTTGTGAAAATTTTCCAACGTTCTCTTCTAATATTTTTAAGTCTTATTCAAGGGTACATTTTATGAGAATTTTTGTTGGTTTGTATTGGGGGCAATCTTGCAAAATTTCGAAAGCTATCTTGAAATAAATATTCTAGAATCGAGACATACTTTAGGAATAGTTACGCTATAAAATTTAAAGAATTTTCTAACAAAAAGAACAATAATTCAACATCTCCCTTTCATACAAAAAAATAAAATACAAAGTTATTTTGTTCTTGCATGCCAATCCCTCCAAATTTTCTATTTTCCATATGGATTAAGAGCAAGGGCATGCTTGCAATTTTTTGTCATCTATGTTGCCCATTGTCTTCCAACAAACAAAAATAAAATTGATACTAATTTGATTTTAGTACTTTTCAATAAATCTTAAATTTTATAACATTTTATCTATATATTTTGGAAACATATCCTCATATTGTATTTTTTGTAGTTATTATTTAACCAATTTTGAGAGACTAAATTTAAGTTCTATCAAAAGTATAGAAATTAAAATTGAATATTTGAAAGTCTATAAAATAAAACTGAACAAATTCTAGAGTACATGAACTAAATAGTATTTTAATTTTTCTAATTAGAAAAAAAAAATATCATTTTTGGAAAATAATTTGAGTTTCCCTTGGAGACAAATCAGGCATAAAAATGCATGTTGTATATAATAGAATAGGTGAATTTTCAATGACAAATAAGTGGAGGACGTAAGCTTTGCAAATTTGGTGGTGACCATACTACAATTCTTTCACCATTTGTCGTTATTTTTGGCCATCTAATGCCAATATCTTGATGTTTCACTAAGTTGTGTGTATCTCTCTAGATAGATAAAATTCAATCAATTATAGATTTAATTAAATATTTAGTTGTTTCTCAAAACCAATAAAATATTACATGAATAGAACAACACAAAAATCAAATCTGAAAATTTGAGGTTGGATTCAAACAAATAAATGGTTTAGTTTGATTTGGTATATATATACAAAACAAAATTTATATTAACATTTTCACTTACATTTTGAAAACATATTCACATGTTACACAAAGTATATAGAATAAAATTGAACAAATTTTAGAATATATAGATCAAAATGATATTAAAAAAAAAAAAACCCTTTTAAAAATAATTTGATTTTACATGAAAACAAATTAATCATAAAAATGCACACGGTAATTTTGTAGATAACAAGTGAATGTTCATTGACAAATAAGTGGAGGGCGTAAGCTTTCCAGAAATTCGGTAGTGTCCATACTACAAATCTTTCACCATTTGTTGTTATTTTTGCCATCTTATACAAAATATCTTGTTGTTTCATTAGGTTAAGTGTACCTCTTTTGATTTTAATATAAGTCGATCAATTATAATGTGATCATGTATTTAGTTGTCTCTCGAAGTCGATCAAACATTTATCGAAATGTTTGGATAACGAGTGGAGTTGTTTAATCATGAAATTCATGGGATAAAAATTTAATACGTCATAAAATTGAAAATTTTCGTGTACTATTGGAGTATATTATACTATATTTGTTCACACAAGAAATTTAGTGTCTATTTGGTCATCTTCAATGCTACCACATCATCTTTTATCACTGTCAAGTTAACAGTCAAATGAGTTCAAGAACTATTTAAACATTTTTCTAATCTTATGGACTAGATGTGTCCATTTTGACACTTCCTGGACCAAATAAACACCAACATTCAATCTCATGAACAAAAAAGTGTAATTTTCTCAACATACTCTTAAGGTTAAAAGAACAATTTTGGTATCTGAACGTTCATAAAAGTAACAATTTAGTTTCTTAACTTTAGTTGGTAACAATTTAGTCTCTCTAAATTTCAAATTTGTAATAATAATCTAGCCTCTAAATCTTAATAAATAATGATTTACGCCTTGTATTTTACCATTTGTAATGATTTAATCATTATATGGTGAAAATTTTCATCAAAATTAAGTGTCAATTTTTATTATGTAATGATTTAGACTTTATAATTTATAAATAAATTTGATTCTCGATCAATTTATCAATCTACATGTGTAAGAAACATCATCGAATCATAATAATATTTGTTGCAATAAGAACTAAATCATTACAAATGATATAGTACAAAGACTACCGTTATTTATTAAAATTTACGGACTAAATTGTTGCAAACTTGAAAGTGTATAAACTAAATTGTTACTTTTGCTCGTTCATGAACCAATTTTTTTTTTTTTTATTTATCTTTTTTCTTCTAATGCTACCGGACCCAACTTTATATTATTTAAAAGCATCCTAATGTGACAGGCAATAAATGGAAGTAGTATGACAATTTTAGCGTAAAATTTTTTCCACCACGAAATTAATGTTTTTAAATTATGGGACCTACGCGAACTCTTTTGACCAAATAAAAAAGTATAGTTTAACAAATCCGCTCTTGGAGCTCATACTTTCTAAGCCAAACATGTTAGTAAAAGTTTTTACTAGAAGAAAAAAAATATGAAAAAGTGAAGGGTGGTTTTAAGGAAATTTTAATTTGCTAAAAATGAAGGCAAAAAGTGCAAAGAGGGACTGAAAAACCAAAAGTGAAATGATATAAAAAGACAAAATAGTCATTCAATATCTGAAGGTATAAAATGAGATTCCCCGAAAATAAGGGAAATTTTTATAAATATAAAATTCTAAAAACATTTAGATTTTATAGTAAAAAATTTAAAAAATGTTTGTACTTTGAAAATTTTTGCTATAGAAAATGTATTTAAAAAGATCCCTTCTATTAAATCCAAAAAGTGTAAGCATAAAACCCACATTATATTATATTATTGAAAAAGGAAAAAAAAAATCTTGCCGTTTAAAAAGAAAAGAAAAGAAAATTATGAAAAGGAAATAAAGATGTGGTGAATCAATGTTCTGATTAAAATTAGTACACTCGTGAACCACTGTCATCTTTTCCCCACTGTTTGGAACAACCAACACACTAACCTTTCTTCCTAAAATTTCTATTCTCCTTTCCAACACACTACCATTTTTTTCTCTCTATATATAAATTACTCTTTTAGTTTTTTTCGTTGGATTGCATTTAGGTCCGTAAATTTTTAAATTTGACATTTTAGTCCTCAAGTTTTATATTTGATTTATTTTAGTTCTTTCATTAGTTTTTTTTTTTAAAAAAAAAACTAAGAAAAGTTGTGTGACGACATTTATTTTTATTTTAGTAAAATATATATCTATTTATAATGTTGATGATTTTTTTTTCCCTTTATCTTCTTCTTACTTCTTCTCGTCAAACAAAAATGAACTATTAATTTCCCTTCGATTTCTCCTTCCTCTCTTCTTTTTCATTGTCACACATATAAAATGATAGTATATGTATGTATCTCCCTTGTTCTAGGAGCTTCTTCGTTGGAACATAATTTTTTTAGGGTTGTTCTGTTTTCTTTAAACGGGGAACTGGGAAGGAAGAAGGAAGAAGGAAAAATAAATAAAAAATAATAAAAATTTAGATAATATTTTGATATATGTACTTTTGATTTTAATTTGTTTCGTTTTTGTGCATTTTAAAAAGTTCATTATGCTATTTGTACTTTCATTTTTTTTTTCTTCACTTTATCATTATAATTTTTTTTTCTGACATCATTATACAATTAAAGAGTGACCATCTTGGACATTTTGTTTTCATTTTTTTTCTCATTTTTTCCGTCATAATTTGTATAAATAAAATCATAATTTATTTTGTTTGATAACCATTTTTAAAAGTTAAAAATTAATTTTAATTCCTAAATTTTCATAAAATTAATAATTTAATCAATAAATTTTATTATATAATAATTTAATCTTTATATTTTAAAGTTTGTAACGACTTAGTTCCTATGGTAAAAATTAATGTGAAAATTTATTGAAATTTCTTGAAATTGGTAAATTAATTTGAGACTCGATATTTTTATGAAATATAAAGTTTTCATCATAAAATAATAATAATAATTGATTTATAATTTTGATAAACTTTTTATATCCAGGACTAGGTTATTACAAATTTAAAAGTATAAAGACTAAATTGTTATATACTAAACTTCAAGGATTAAATTGTTACAAGATTGAAAGTACATGGATTAAATCTTATAAATCAAGATTCAAAGACTAAATTGCTACTTACATGAAAGCTTAAGGACCAAAAGTTTTGACCACGGTTGAACCTATAAGCACCCATTCTACCTCTAACATTTTGCTTTGCTATTTTCAATCGATGTTTTTAAAAACCCAATCAAGTTTTAAAAATTAAAAAATGGTAGATTTAAAAAACTTTTTCGTTTGTTTTTAAAATTCATTTAAGAATTCAACTTTTTACTTAGAAAAAATGAAAATCATGTTAAGAAAATGGAGAGAAATATATTTAATTTCTAGTATAACTTTTGGTACTGATAAGTGAAGTTAAAAAAATGTTTGATAAATCTTGAGAAAGAGAATAATGGAACATGAATTTACTAATTTAAAATTACAAAAAAAATAAAAAATAAAAAACTCATTAGACAATTTTAACTTTCTAAACTTATAATTTAACTAGACAAAGGAAGTTCTAGATTTTTCTATACTTTTCTATATAAAGTACTAATTTGTAAGGGGAAAAAAAGGGTAAACAGAGAAAGGAAAAAGAAAAACACCTGAATGGGTTGATGTACAAATGGAGATTGCTATATTCCCGAAATTGCCCTTTACCAAAAAACAAAGTTTTTTTTTTTTTTTTTTTTTTTTTTTAAAAAAAAATAGAGCTGGAGATTATTTTTAGTGGGTGGGCCTCCCCGAATCCGAATCCGATTTTAGCCCGGACTCTGCCACCTCACCTATACCTACGATCCCCATCTTCCTTTCATTTCTACCATTCCCTTCTTTAAAATTTCTAATATTATCGAGTATCATCTTCTCTTTTTTTTTAGTAATTATTTGAGGAGATTAATACGATATTATTATAGTTGATTGTTAAAGAGAAATTAAATGATTTCATTTTAAGACGAACAATCATAATAAATAATCGCTTGTTCAAGTCTAAGTTATAAACTTACATTATATCTTTTTGTTTTCTTTTAAATTGATGTCTAATAAACTAATTTAAAAAAAATATCTAATAGATATGTATTTTTTTAAAATTTGTTTTTATCAGTTATTCACTTATTAGTTTTTATAAGTTTGAGAATTTATCATTTACGATCATCTAGTTAAACTCAATACTTTTATGTTTAATAAACACAATAATTTTTAAAAATGTCAAATATGTCAAGAAGATAGAAAATTGAACCATGGATATGATTCTCGAACTTTCTTCTCCCAAGAATTTGTTCGTCAGATTTTTTTTTGGTTTCTTTTATTTGTTATACACTCGTATATGCTAGCGTCCTTATTCTTTATTTTTTATATATTTTGAGTCTTTGTGTATTGACTTCGAACCATAAAATATTTATTTTTTTCAATACAAGATATTACTTTTTTTTAAAAAAATGAAAATCGAACCTATGTTTTAAAGATTGGAAAATTTATTAAATACTTTTAAAAGTTGAATAAGATGATAGTAATATAACCTCCTCACTCTTTTCACCCACCACCCAATAATTTTAACCACAGTTAATTCATTTTCTAACCATGGTTTAAAAAAAAAAAAAAATCTCTCTCCCATTTTTCCTATTTAATCCCTCTCTCCCACACTCTTTTCCTCCCGTCTCTTCCTCTTCATTCAACTCTTTCCTCCTCTCTCTTTGGCGCCAAACCCACCATGTCTTCTTCACAAACCTTCAATACTCTGTTTCTCCATTTCCCCATTTCCATTTCTCAAAGCTTCGAAGCTCTGTTTTTAACCCTTCTTCTCCTCTCCATTTTCACCTTCTTCCTCCATCCCGGTGGCTTCGCTTGGGCCATTTCCAAGTTCAAAACCACCGCTTCCACCGCCATCCCTGGCCCTTCCGGCCTCCCATTCATCGGACTTTTCCATGTCTTCACTTTTTCAACTCCTCACAGAGCCCTTTCTGCCCTTGCTAATCGATTTAAAGCATACCCATTAATGGCTTTCTCTGTTGGGTTAACTAGATTTGTGATTTCTAGTAATCCTGATGTTGCGAAAGAGATTCTTAATAGCCCTTCTTTTGCTGATAGACCTGTGAAAGAGTCTGCTTATGAGCTGCTTTTCCACAGAGCAATGGGGTTTGCTCCTTATGGTGAGTATTGGAGGAACTTGAGAAGGATTTCAGCTACCTTTATGTTTAGTCCTAAGAGAATAGCTGGGTTTGAAGGGTTTAGGAAGGAAGTTGGGATTAAGATGGTGAGAGAAATTGAGAAATCTATGGTTTTAAAAGGGGATGTGAGGGTTAAAGAGATTCTTCATTTTGGGTCTTTGAATAATGTTATGATGACTGTTTTTGGGAAATGTTATGAGTTTTGTAATGGGGAGAGAGATGGGGTTGAGCTTGAGGAGTTGGTTAAAGAAGGGTATGATTTGCTTGGGATCTTCAATTGGAGTGACCATTTTCCCTTGTTGGGTCTCTTGGATTTACAAGGTGTGAGGAAAAGAGGTAGATGTTTGGCTTCTAAGGTTAATATTTTTGTGGGAAAAATCATTGAAGAACATAGAATGAAGAGGGAAATCAAGGGATATCATCAACAAGAACAAGAACAAGAACATAATAAAGATTTTGTTGATGTTCTGCTTGATTTGGAGAAGGATGATAAGCTTTCAGATTCTGACATGATTGCTGTTCTCTGGGTATGCTTCTTTTCTTGTTCTTACCATATCTTAGGCTGCATGTTTAGAAGCTTTTTGAAAATGGTATGAAAATCATGTTTAAAGGTGTTAAATCAAACGTTAAAAACATAATGAACCGTTTTAAAATCCCTTTTAAGCCGTTTAAGTTTAGTTTAGTATGCAATAGTGATTAGCAGTTTAAATTTTCACAACATCCTTACTTTATCGAGGAATCAAAAGTGCTTTAGGGGGTAGTTTTCTTTTTCTCATAAAGATCAAAACGGCTGAGTCTGTTTTTATTTGGTACTTTTGGACTAATACATCTAAACATAACAACATTCATCTTTTTGTTTTTTTGTTTGTTTTCTTTACACAGGAAATGATATTTAGAGGAACTGACACAGTAGCCATACTTCTAGAATGGATTTTAGCAAGAATGGTAATACACCAAGATATCCAAACCAAAGCCCAAAATGAAATTGATTCAGTAATAGGCAAGAAATGGAGAGCCATTTCAGATGCTGATATCCAAAAACTTCCATTTCTTCAAGCCATTGTGAAGGAATGTTTAAGAATGCATCCTCCAGGGCCACTTCTGTCATGGGCAAGGCTAGCGGTGGCGGACGTGCACGTCGATGGGAGAGTGATACCGGCAGGGACGACGGCGATGGTGAACATGTGGGCAATAACTCATAATGAGAAGGTATGGAAAGATGCAGAGAAATTTGATCCAAATAGATTCATGGAAGAGGAAATTAGTGTTATGGGAAGTGATTTGAGATTGGCTCCATTTGGGGCAGGAAGAAGAGTTTGTCCTGGAAAAGCAATGGGATTGGCTACTGTCCATCTCTGGTTGGCTCAGTTGCTTCAAGCTTACAAATGGATGCCTTGTTCTGATGAATCCATTAATAATGGTGTTGACTTGTCAGAGTGCCTTAAACTCTCCATGGAGATGAAAACTCCATTGGTTTGCAGAGCTGTTCCTAGGGCTGGTTGGGGAGAGGACTGAAACAACAGCAAGAGGATAAGGATGGGAGGATGGGGTGGATTTAGTTAAGGGGTCTTTTTCTTTTTGAGCTCACAAAAATGAGCTTTTTTTTTTCTTTTTTTTTTTTTTGGTGGTTGTTTTGTTTGGTGGGGAAGGTGAAGGATAGAAGTTTCTTTTGTGTTTGTTTTTGTTGAGAGAGCTGCAATGATATTGTGTCTTTTTCTCTCTGTGGTTAGGGTTTTTAGGGTCAGTTGTTTCAGAAACCAAGTGGTTGATGATGCTAATGGAATCTTATGCTTGTGTTTAAAAAAAAAATGAAAAAACAACAAAGAAAACCCTCTTTATCCTCTCTTTCTGTCTGTGGAACAACTTATCTTCATTATTATGTTTCAATGGTGTGATTAAGTTGTCTTAGAAATACAGATTCTCTAGTGGGAATTTCAAGTTAAGTTCAAGTTAAGCATTATGATGAGATTGAAATTTTGGAGATGCATTTATTTTTGTGCATATCTTCTTACCACTCATAAAAATATTAAGAAAAAATAAAATTTATCAGATAAATTATGATAAGATAATTTAGTAGGATATAAAGATAAGTAAGGGATGTTCGAGATAGATATGCCTAAATATATATATATATATATATGTATATTTGATTATAATATAGCAATGGAGGTTGTTTTATGACCTTTGATAGAAAGCAAATGGTTAAAAATGGAAGCCATTATCGTCTTCCACAAAAAGAGAAGAGCTATGAACACCCAAAAGTGAACTGACACAAGCCGTTCTTGTGAGACTGAGCAACCCAAGTAAACGACATCGTTTCTAGGGTTTCGTTTGGTGGTTTATTATGTCCATGCATGTTTCATGTTTATGTGAGAATGAAGAATCAGGAAGGGTCATTTAATTTTGAAACAATTATCAAGTATCAAAAATATTATATGGATTGGTGTTGTTGCCATTTACTTTATTTTCCTTCATACTTTAGGGAGAGAATGTTAGTTTTAATTAATTAAAAAAAAAAAAAAAACTTCATTTCATCAAGTGATTATATTATCTCTTGAAAAGAAAAATAGACTGATGCAATCATAGGAATATTTGGTTTTAAAGAAAAGAGTAAATATTTTAATTGTTAACTAATGGGCATGTTGTCAGATCTTTGTTTAAAGTTTCCCCTCATCACTTCAAGAGTTATAGGGTTTTCATTTTATAAATTATTTAAAGTTTAGTTACTCTGGTTTGTAATTTTTATTATTTCATTTTTGTAAATATATATTGAAGTGGAGATTCATTTTATTTTTTTAATGTATATGTCAACTTAAGCATAACAATTATATAAGATATCTCTACTTAATTCTTACAAAGGCTGTAAGTTTGAATCTATATTACTTACTAAAAAATATCAATTGAACTCTAATTAAGTCGCTTTAATTTAATACATTTAATAAGTTTATAATAATGTTAGTGAATGGTTTTTATATATTAATATAAAAATGATGGGAATGGATGGGAAGGAATGAGATATGTTGTATTGATGTTGAGGTAGAAGTGATTCCCAAACAATTGAAGGGGAATTAGATTCTATGGGTAATTTTTTTGGGGGCATAAATCTTTTGCTTCTTTCAATTTTTCTGATACTTGCATAGAATATATGTTGTTGATCCCACCCCAATCATACTAGAATAAGAATCCACACTCCATAATAAAATTAAATTTATATTCGTCAAAATAAGCATAGCTGAATTAATATCAAACATGTATCAATGATTAAGATTAGAGATTTGATCTTCTATCACACATGATAAAAAATATCAAATTCAAATCATTTAATTTCCTCATCTGAAAATAAGATCATGAGCTTTCGATATCTATAATAGTATTAGAAATCTTTCTAGTTTTGAGTTTGATCTTATCGAATGAAATATACATCTATAATTTCTTATGCCCTCTTAGACAAGTTAAATAATAGTGTCTATTTGATAAATAGCTTGAGTTATAAAGTTAAAGTGTGTGTTTAAGGTGCAAGTTGTTTAATCTAGAATTTAAAATTTTGTTTATCGACTTTTTTTACTATTTTTTTTAATTCAATATAAAGCTAAACTTAGTGAAATTTGATTTGGGGTGAAAATTTGATCATGTCCAAATTCAATTTGATTCAAATTATATAAAATTCAAAATTTATCTAACTTAATCTTTTGGTTTATATTTGAAAAATTTAGTGGATTATAATTTGAATAAAAAAAAATCCCAGTTTGATAAGCATATTGAAGTTGAAGAGAGAGAGGAAGATATAATTTGTTGATAAATGTGTGGATTTCAACGATTATTAGTGTCAAAGAAATTAATGGTATGGAATTATTTAACACTATGTTGTGAAGTATATGAGCCAAATAAGTAATTAATTATTTTAACGAACTTTAAACGGTCAACTTAAGTTGGTAGACCAAACAAGCACCTCTAATAGGTCCTGGATTGGTTAATTTTGAAAGTATCTCACTTCAAACCTTCCAAAGCTATGGGTGGCCTGGCTAAGAGGTAGAAAATAGAAATAAAGGTATGATAGTTAGATCTTTGGTAGAGTAACTTAATCTAACTTGAGTTAAGGTATAGTTTTCCCCATAAAAATATCACAAATTAACTAGAGTACAAATTTGAAAAGAAACAGACATATATAGTAATAGTTGAAATATGCTAGTCATTTATTTTCCCTTTGGTGAAAAAGAATAGAAGTTAATGGAGAAAAGGTTTACACCTTTTTTCCTCCCTTAGGTAAAAACTTGGATGCAATTCATATTTGGATATCCAAACCATCACTTTTTGTGCATCCCACAAGTGGAAGTCCTTTTCTTTCCACCTTATATATATAATTTTAATCATCAATTTGATTCTCATCCCCACATTAAATTTTATTCATAGCCACACCCCACATTTCTTGTTTGATTCTCCTAGTATTCCCAATTTATTTACACATCTATACTCTCACCTTTGCTCCCACTCCCCTTTTTTTTGGTCATTTTCTTTTTAATCAACTTTTGGCATCCCTTTTGGGTTTGTATTTTTCCTACAAATTTTGGATTCAAATTTAGGATCTCCATCAAATAAAATCATCTCGAATATATATCATCTTTTTCATAATATCTTCTCATGCACAAAGTAATAGTTTAATCTTAATGTATTTAGATCTGATGCAAAATATTTGATTCTCGACTAAAGAAAGTATAAAATTATTATCAAACAAAATAGTAGGTTAAGTGCAAAAATATACATAAGTCTAGGAGAATCTATTTGATTAATCAATACAAATCGATTATGATTATTTTTAAGACTTGATACTTTTCATCAGCTAATAAAGTGGGAGGTCTTAGGGGTTATAGACCATATATTTAGGGTATGAATTAATATTCCATCTATCATTACATAAGTGGCATCAAATTAGCTAATATACTATTAAGCTGATGTGTTTGAACATATGAAACAGGTTTATTTTCTTTTTCTTTTTTTTTTTTTTTTTTTTTACTTTTTAATGGAATGAAATTTTTATCTCATTTTATAAAAAGATGAAATCATGTTAAAGACTTTGACAATTCTAGATGAATGGTTCAAAGATTATGTGAAGGTTTTTTCAACCAACATAAAATATATGAGAGACCAATAAATAGAACTATATGAGAAAATATTTTTGAGAGTAAAATGCTAAGATTGACCAATCCACTATGAAGAAAGAATGGAGCACCCATTCCATTTTTAAAATATTGTTAATCAAAATGATGAAACCTAGAGCCAAATAAAGGGGTACAAAGAAAAATGTTATTCAATTTGTCAAAACCACTTATGTGTATATCATTTATAAGATTACACTTCTTGTACTCAACTATATTATATCACACACTTATCCATTTAACTGTCTAAGCTAACTTATTTAATACAACTTTCAATTTTTTTTTTTCCTTTTTGTACTATCCAACTATATAATATATTCCATGTCAATTTTATATAATATGCTAGCATTTTTTTTTATATAAATAAAGATAGAATCGAATTAAAAAGATTCACTTTGCAAGTAGGTAGATACAATCATGATAATATAATTTTTTATACTAAGTTTGGTTTTCTGATATTTGGTGAAATTAAGAACTAACATGATATCTAATAAAAGACAAAATCAATGGTTCAATTTTTTATTAGCTTGGTTTTCAATTTTAGCCAAAGTGGGGATTTTCTTCCTTCTCTTCCTCTTTTTAATTTTTTTAAAATTTTATTTCGACTTTTATTTTGAATTGGACGTTTATATTTGAATTAAAATTTGACCTTTTTGTTAAGATTAAAATTGAGATTTTTTTTTGTTAGTTTTCTTTTAGATAATAATAATTGGTTTTTCTAATTTTAAATAAAAAATATAAACCATATTAATTAAAATATAATGATACAATTCATCGTATGTATACCATATGTTCAGTTTTGACTACTATCCAAATCAAACTAATTTTTTTCTCCAAATATAAATTAATGTCTAATTTTACACTAAAAAAATCATTCAAACGAGCAGATCCAAAACATATATATAACTCTTACTTTAGTATAGTCCCAATAAATGATTAAAAGGTTAAAGGTTCAATTCATGGTGATCATCTATCTAAGAATTAATTTCTTAAATTTTTTTGACATCAAAATGTTATAAGATCAGGCGGATTGTTTCATGAGATTAATCGAGGTACATGGAAGTTCACTCGGACATTCATAAATATATATTAAAAAAAAAAAACCTTCAGTATAGTAACTATAGGTACCATTGAAGATGGGGACCCATCTCAGACTTGTGTAAATTATTTTATTTTATTTCTCCTCCATTTTCACCCTCTAATTCAATAAATTTAATTTAGATTTAAATAAATTCATTGAAAAAAAAAAAAAAACACTCCATTTGATCCTCACCGGAACTTTACATGAAAATATGGGATATATCGTAATTCATATGCATGTAGATATGTATACGCATTTGTACTTAAAAAGATGTATGTGTAAGCATAAGAATACTGTATTTTTTTTTTTTTTTTTTAAGTTAAAATATTATTTTCATCCTTGTAAATTTAGACTTGATTATTTTTAGTTTTAGTATTTCCAATAAATCTTAAAATTTAAAACATAACTTAAAAAAATTTCAATTATATTCATAAACTTAAAATTAAAATTCTATATAACTAATAATTATAATGTTATGGGTGATTGTGGATCGAAGGGTGTAATTGACATTTAGAAATGATAAAGTCAAAAAGAAGTGTGATACGGGCCAAAAGTGGCAACTAAAGATCAAAATGGGCCTAGAAAAAAGGTTGGCTTGGGTCTGACCGAGGCCGAAGCTGACCTTTGCACATTTTAGGCCCGAGATATGACTGAGGCCGATCTTAGCCAAACATGAAACTGAGACACCCCTTAACCCAGTAGGTTATCTACTTATCCTAAGAAGACTCAAAAACCCTAGAAAACATGCTAAGTCAACTTTCTCTATAAATACATCATTATAACTTTATATGAGGTAACTTGAATCATGCTTATAAACACATCATTATAACTTCATAAGAGGTAACTTGAGTCACGCTTTCAAACTCTCCAGCTTCCATATTCTTTCATTCTCTGACCTTAAGCATCGTGTATGTGGCAGCACCACATCAGTGTAGGTTTTCTCTTTTGTTCTTCTCCCGTCCAAACAAATTCACTATTAATGTCACGTGAAGGTCGGATGCATTTATCCATGTACAAAATTTGACATCGACTGTTAAACATGTGAAATGATTGAATAATTGATAGAGTTTACATGACATAATAGTCAAAAGACAATAAACAAGTAAATAAAAGAAAATGGTAAGTACACAACCTACTTTTAAAATCGATCTATCTTTAATAAATTGTGCCACCTTATTAGTAAACTAATCCCGTATCCAAAAAGAGGAAACATACCCATAATAGATTTATGAAATATTTAAAAGATGCAAATCTTAATAATCAAAATTAAAAAGAGAAACAAAGATTATAATTTATTTTTTTTAAGATCAACAAATTATTATATTATTAAAGGTTTCTTTTAGAAGCTTTATTCTAATGAGAAACAACAATATTAATGCATAAAGAATCATATCTTGAGGGAGAACTAAAAAGAAAGTGAACCATTCAAACCATGCTTCATTGCTGCCGGCGGCTCATTTTATTTATTTATATATATAAAGACAAATATATAATTTAAATTTATTTAGTGGGAAAAATATTAAAAGGTTTTTTTTTTTTTTTTTTTTTTTGGTGTTTATTGGAAATCGAGTATTCCAAACCATTTGAAATTATCAATTGTTTCTTTTAACATAAGATTTAAAAGTATATTGATTTGGTTGGACATAGTTTAATATCACGTGGATGCTTTTGTTTAATTGGCTTTCGATGATTCTTTGTCTGAATTCGGTTACTGAAAGAATTGGGATTAATTTTCGAAAAAAGAAAAACAAAAGCTTTGGGATTAAAGAAAATACCATTATTATTTTCTTAACTTTATTGCATTGAGACATAATCTGATTTTATTCTCCAGTCGTACACAATTTTTTCTCTAATAATCAAGACGTGTTTAGATGGTTTTCACTTTTTAGTTTTCATAATTTTGATATGTGTTACAAACCAAACGTTTAGATGTGTGATTTTACTTTAAATTGTAGTATTAATAACGATGTGTTATTCGTCATAACTATTATAGATGTGACATTTAGATGTGTGATTTTGCTCTAAATCATGGTACTAACAACGACGTGTTATTGGCATAAATGTAAGTTAAATTTCAAGTTTTATCAAAGAGAGTTGAAATTCAGTCTTGAACAAATTACCCTTTTCGTCTCTAAGTTTGAAAAATATGTCCGTTTAGTTTATGACTTTTCAAGACATACTTTTTTGGTCTCCAAGTTTTTTAAAACAGGTAATCTTGGTCTCTTAATTTTCAAAATGTACTTTTTTAGTCCATAAATTTTTTAAGAATAAATTTAAAAGGACCCTTCATTAATATTTTTTACTACTTTATGATTCAAAAATTAATTCTAAAAAACTACCTCTTTTATCAAAAATTATTTTTAAACTTATTTTTATGATTCAAAATGTCAAAAAATTATATAAAATAGTAATAATAATAATACTTCATGAACTTTTTAAACATATTCTTAAAGACTTGGAAACTAAAATAATTACATTTTAAAAACTTAGGGACCAAATGTATCTATTCTAGAAAAACTTGGAGACTAAAAATTTATATTTTGAAAATTCAAGAACTAAACCCACCCATTCTTCAAAATTCGGAACCTAAAAAAGTGATTTTCTCTTTATGGTTTAAAATATTAGAGGTTTCATCAAACAATAAAAATGAATTCTAACTCCATCAAAACCATAAGAACTATCACAAAATATTATGATAATAGATGTTCATTAGATGCTCATGCTTAGTGTTCATTAACCATATGTCATGCCCCAATTTCTTAAAATGTTGTCTATGTGTCTCAACATTACACATTATTAGTGTCATTGTAAACCACCTCCTACTTGCCAAATTGCCTATAAACAATGACATTTTTGGGTTTTGGAAGACACACTCATTGCGCAATTCCATGAAAATTTGAGAAAGTGGAGAATTTAGAAATATCTTATTTTATATTTTGCTAATTTATTTTATTTTGTTTATTTATATATTATGTTTAATTTATTTTATTATTATATTATATTATCTTTATTTTGATATTATATTTTACTGGTATCCATATTCCCGTTATGCTTCTCAAGTTCACAACATGTTATCAGCACGAGTTCCTATTGTTTTCTTTGCTAAAGATAGGTCCTAAAGGTATATAAGTTTTTCTTTCTTCGTTATAATTAATAAATTAAATGATGTTTTCCATATTTGATATGTATTAAATTTTTAATATAAATATAATATTTTATAATAGCTTTACTATGAAAATATTATAAAATTAGAATTTGTAGCATTTGATATTAATTATTTTTCATTAGTACTTAATGCCAAAATACACTTGGATGTCATAAACATGTGATCATCAGAAAACAAATTTTCTTCCTAAAGTTAGTAAAAATGGATGCACTTGATGCTCCAAAATTTTAAATCAATATGTTAGATAAGATATTTTTCTATATTTTGGATATGTTCCTGCAGTAGCAATATTGAGAGAAATATTTTAAAAGTATTTTGCACTCATCTGATGTCTTCTCATGGTTGAATGAAATAACGAGTTATTGATTAAAAAAATATGAATCTCAGCCAACTAGAGCAATAACAATCTCTGAAGTGAATATTGTAAATTTTAACAATCGTGGATGAAAAATCATGAATCTTCACTAACTGGAACAACACCATTTCCTGAAGTGAATACTGTAAATTTTAATAATAATCATGGCCGAGGTCATGGACATGGTCGAGTTCGTGACCGTGGCAGAGGAAGAAGTGATTATTATTTTCGTGGTGGACGTTATAATCATTCAATTTCAAAAGAACCACACAAAATGATGATCAAAAAAAAAAAAAAAAAAAAAAAAAAAAAAAAAAACTCCACAAGATAAGAGTTCAAAAAGTATTGAAAATAAATGCTTTCGATGCGGAATGTGACCATTGGTCACATATCTATTGTACGTCAAAACACTTAGTTGATCTCTATCAAATATCCCCGAAGGAAAAAGAGAAAAATGTAGAAGCAAATTTTACATACTAAGATAATGACAGATTTGACCCGAATATGAAAAATTTGAATGTGGCGGAATTCTTTGAATCTCCTTAAGAGAAAATTGGCAGAATTGATGAAACATCAAGTATTTCCTTTGACTTTGAAAATATCTTGATTTAATGTTTTTTTTTTTTCATCTCCATGTTTCTTTTTCTCTTAGTAGATGTTAACCTTTATATATTCCAAATATTGTTTTTCTTATTGTAATTATTTTCTTTTAATGAAGAAACTTGGATCATTTTCATATGTTGGACAATTAAAAAATGAGTAAAGAAGATCTATGTCTGGCAAATAGTGCAACTACACATACAATACTTAAAAGTAAAAAATATTTTTTCAAACTGACAATGCTGGAAGCAAAAGTCAATACAATATCAAATTCTGCAAACCTAATTGAATGGTTTGGAAAAATAAATATTATTTTGTCTAGAGGAACAAAATTTACAATTGACAATGCATTATTCTCTAGTCAATCAAAGATAAATCTACTTAGTTTTAAAGATATACGTTATAATGGTATCATACTGAAACTGATAGAGAGAGTAATATGAAGTATCTTATATCATATCTATTGTCCCATATGAAAAACGTATACTAAGAGTTGTCTGCTTTATCTTCGGGATTATATTATACTCATATATGAATAATTGAAATATATGCAATAATGAACCTGGAGTTTACGAATCTAGACATATTTACAATTTGGCATGACCGATTGGATCATTCAGGATCTATAATGATGAGAAAAATTATTGAGAATTCAAATGAAAATCCATTAAAGAGCCAAAAGATTCTTCAATCTAATAAATTATCATGTGATACTTGCTTTCAAAGCAAATTAATAATTAGACCATCACCAGTCAAAGTGGGAATTGAATCTCCTGCATTTTTAGAATGAATTCATGGTGATATATATGAACCTACTAACCCATCAAGTAGACCATTTAGATATTTTGTGGTATTAATAGACACATCCAACAAATGGTCACATGTGTGTTTATTATCAAGTCAAAATCTTACATTTGCAAGATTATTTGCTCAAATAATTAAGTTAAGAGCACAAGTTCGTGATTATATAATTAAGATCATTCGTTTTGATAATGCTGGTGAATTTACATCCCAAGTTTTTGATGATTATTGTATGTCAATCGAAATAAGTGTTGAACATCTTGTAGCTAAAAATGGTTTGTAGAATCATTCTAAAATGTTTGCAGTTAATTGCTAGACCATTGCTTATGAGAGCTAAACTTTCTTCATCTGTATGTAGACATGTTATTTTGCATCCAGTGCCACTTGTACGACAGTATCTTATCATAAATACTCACCATTACAATTAACTTATGGCCATGAGCCAAATCTTTCCCATTTGAGAATTTTGGATATGTAGTATATGTTCAAATTGCTCCACTACAACATACTAAGATGAGTTCTCAAATGAGGTCAGAAATATATATTGGATATGAATACCCATCAATTATTAAATATCTTGAACCCCTTAAAAGTGATGTGTTTACTGCAAAATTTGCTACTTTTCATTTAATGAGACAAATTTTTCAACATTAGGGGGAGAAATTAAGAAGTTGGAAAAAGAAATTACATGGAATACATCGTTATTGTCTCATTTAGATCCCCGTACAGATCGATGTGAACTTGAAGTTTAGAAGATAATTCATTTGCAAAATATAACCAATCAGTTATCAAATGCATTTATAGATGCAAAGAAAGTAACTAAATCACATGTACCAACTGCAAATGTTCCATCGAAACTTGATATCCCAACACATTTGTCACTAATGAGTTTGAAACATGCCAAAAGCATGGTTGACCAATGGGTTCCAAAGATAAAAATCCTCGAAAAAGAAAAATAATCAATAATAAAAAATACTTAATTGAGGATGTAAATACCCATGAAGAAATCATTGAAGTGATTAGTGAGGAAGGTGAAATACCTAACGATAATAATGAGATTTCGATAAACTATATCATGATAGGAAAAAGATGGAACCAAAGTCATGTAGTTATTGACAAAATTTTTGTGTATAATATTGCTCTTGATATTATATTTGAAAATGAGGATTTTGAACCAAAATCTGTTGAAAATTGTCGATAGAGAAAAGATTGGCTTCAGTGGAAAGAAACAATCGAGGCAAAATTAAACCCACTTTCAAAATGTCAGGTTTTTGGACCAATAATTCAAACATCAGAAAGTGTCAAACCTGTGAGATACAAATGAGTATTTGTGGGGAGAAGAAATGAAAATAATGTGGTCACAAGATATAAAACAATACTAGTTGCAGAAGATTTTTCACAAAGACTTAGTATTGATTATGAAAGACGTATTCTTCGATGATGGGATGTAATTACATTAAGATATTTAATTAGTTTGTCTGCGTATGAAAATCTGGACATGCATCTTATGGATGTAGTCATAGCATATTTATATGGATCTCTTGATAATGATATTTATATGAGAATCCCATAAGGATTTAAGGTACTTGAACATATACATCAAATTTTCGGAAACTATATTCAATAAAGTTACAAAGATCGCTATATAGATTGAAACAATCCAGGCGAATGTGGTAAAATCGTTTGAGTGGATATTTGTTGAAAAAAAGATATTAAAACAATCCAATATGTCCATGTGTTTTTATAAAGAAATCACAAATGGGATTTGTTATTATAATTGTAGATGTTGATAATTTAAATATAATTGGAACTCCTGACGAGCTTTTAAAGGCAATAGAATATCTTTAGAAAGAATTTGAGATGAAAGATCTCGGAAAACAAAATTTAGACTTGGCTTACAAATTGAGCATTTAACAGATAAGGTATTTGTTCTTCAATCAACTTATACAGAATTTTTTTTGAAAGGTTCTATATGGACAAAACACATCCATTAAACATTCCAATGGAAATTCGTTCACTAAATATGAAGAAAGATATATTTTGACCTCGAGACGATAATGAAAAACTGTTTGGTCCTAAAATACCATATATTAGTGCAATTTGTTCACTTATGTATCTTGCTAATAATACAAGACCAAATATTACATTTTCAGTAAATTTATTAGCAAGATATAGTTCTTCTCCAACAAAAAGACATGGGAACAGAATTAAGCATATACTTTGTTATCTCTGAGAAACATTTGATATGAGTTTGTTTTATTCAAATAAATCAAATTTTGATCTAGTTGGTTATGTAGACTCTGGATATTTATCTGATCTATACAAAGTTAGATCTCAAACAGGTTATCTATTCACATGTGGAAGAACCGTTGTATCATGGCGGTCAGTGAAACAGTTCATAACGGTTACTTTCTCAAATCATGCTGAAATTCTTGCAATTCACGAGGTTAGTTGAGAATATGTATGGTTACGATCAATGACTTAGCACATTCGTGGAACATGTAGTTTGTCTTCTAGTAAAAATCTTCCAATAATATTATACGAAGACAACACGATATGCATATCTCAAATCAAAGAAGGAGATATTTCACCAAAACTTTTCTACACTCATGATCTTGAAAAAAATGGCGACATCACTGTGCAACAAATTTGTTCAAAAGATAACCTGACAGACTTATTTACAAGGCATTACCTACCGCAATTTTTGAAAAATTGATGCACAACATTAGAATGTGGCAACTCAGAGATCTCAAGAAATCTTTCCATGAAGGGGAGTAAATATATTTTATTAGGAGTATAAATTATATAAAAATATGTACTATTTTCCCTTCGCTCATTTTTTTTCCGATTGGGGTTTTTCTGAATAAGGTTTTAACGAGACATATTTCATATATATAATAAGCATCTAAGGAGGAGTATGATAAATATTATGATAATAGATGCACATTAGATACTTATGCTTAGTGTCCATTGACCGTGTGTCATGCCCTCATTTTCCAAATGTTGTCCATGTATCTCAACATTACACATTATTCGTGTCCATGTAAGCCACATTTTTTTCCTATAAATAATGGGATTTGGTGGGTTTTGAAGGACACTCATTGAACAAATTCCTTGAAAATAGGAAAAAGTGGAGAATTTAGAAATTTCTTATTTTATATTTTGTTATTTTATTTATATATTATGTTCAATTTATTTTAATATTTATTATTTTATTATTATATTTATTGATATCTATATTCTTGTTGTACTCCTCAAATTATTTTTTACTATAAATTTTTCTTTTTTTTGCATAATGTAAAAAATGATATCCATTAATATGAATGATATGATCTTATTTATTTATATTTTTTTAACATTGTGCTGGTTTCACACAACTTTCTAATATGATTTTCAAATTTTCTAGAAAATCATTTAAATTTTTAGCCAATTTTTATTTTCTAAAGTTTCTATAAGTAGACTTAGCTTTAGAAATTAATAGATGAAGATTGTGCTTATAGGGTTAGTTTTCGAAATAAAAAAAAATAAAAGATAAAAAATTTCATCCTGTGAAAGCAAGGGAATTAAAAAAAAGAAAAAAGAAATCCTATTTTCTAAGCTATTCTTTCAATAAAATTACAAGTTTTCAGCAAAGGTAAACATTTTTCAGCTTATCAAACTATGTTTTGTGAATGAAATTAACTACAAGAACAGAAGAAGAATGTGCCATTGTGAAGAGGAAGCTCAGAGAATGGCAGGTTATCAATGGCTTTGCCTCTCACTTTCTTTTCACTTGGATTGAAAGAAGCAAGTTCAAATCTCAATCAAGTCCATCTCTTTAACTGCTCTGTCTTAAAACCTCAGCTTCAGCCTTAGCCATGGGATCATCCTTGGTGTCTACCTCCTCCTCTTTTTCGCCTTCTCGTTCTTGGGCTAGTTTCTTCCTGTGCAGCTCCTCCGCAGCCTCCATAGTCGCTCGATTCTCAGCTTGAATGCGTTGCATTTCCTCCTCTTGTTGCTGCCTTTCAAACCACGTATCCGCATCCGCCCAAACTACAGTATTAAACGAAATCAATTATTAGGACAAGAAGAGGGGAAGCACAACTCACTCCAACCCATTCGCAATATCAATATTGCAATGCAACATATGTCAATAATACAAAATCGTCCTGTGAAATGGAAAAGGAATGATGGAAGACAAAGTATAGAAGACATCATTGAGAAGTGAAAAAGGCTACTAATTCTAGTTAGCAGACCTTAACACTATTCAATAATTCACAATTGCCAAGACACGGTCTGAACTCCAAGAGTTGAGACATGACCTTTCTTCGATAGGACCTCTTCTATAGGTTGTAGAGTTGTGTCCTTGAGTACTAAGAAGACAACTACAAGGCATTGAGACAATCAGATTGGACCAGCCATCCAATAATAAACAGTCCCTTGAGTACTAAGAAGACAACTACAAAGCATTGAGACAATCAGATTGGACCAGCCACTCAATAATAAACTGTTAGGGACTGCAAACAAAGTCTCACATTGAATACGAGAGAAAGCGATTGTGGGTATATAAGTATGGATAATTATTTCTATTGGTATGAGGCCTTCTGGGTGGTTATAAAAATAAAGTCATGAGGGTTTAATGTTCAAAGTGGACAATATCACACATACTATTGTGAATATAGGTGGAAATTCTGCTGTCGTTATCATAAACATGTAGAAAAACTTCTTCACTCTATTCTCAACACACAAAAGATACAAAACGAGTAGTGATGATGCCGGAGGTCACTACAGTATTGGGGTAAAAGAGAAATAAAAGAACAGCCAAGGAAATGGAGTAACTTTTTGTTTTGTACAAAAACAACAAATGGAGGAGTGCGAATTACTAAACTAGGCTCATGTTAGCAGGAATGGAAGAAACTATCAGCACGCTAATTCTATAGATTGCAATACCCGATTCATTCTCATATCAAAATTCAGCATCCAAGGCAAGAGATTTAAGCACATAGCCATATCATGTACATGTCAAATCCTAAGGTTTCAAGTTTGGGATCAAAATAGATTTAAAGGTTTAGATCTAATTTCCACCCTAAACTCTATATTATTAGCTTTGGTTCCTTCTCTGATGTTTGCATAATTTGTTATTTAAACTTAAGTATTGCATCCGGACTAGTGTTTTACGATACATGCATTTGATTTGACATCGAATTAGAAATCAGCTGGTCTGAATTTTTTATTGCATAAACAAAACATTTGAAATTTAAAGAATGAAAATTAAAGATCTAGAACACACACAAGTTCACCTGAACAACCAACCATTACTATATGCAATGCAACCGAATGTATTGCATAAATTCAAATTTGCATAGGCCTAAGAATGAACGATGAGATGCAACACGAACGACATTTTGGAAATGCAGGGAATGAATAGAGAAGAAGAATTAGGGTTTAAGGAATGAGGGTACTTACTAGGCTGGGCTGCCCATCCTTGTTCACCACCCTTGATACGTTCAGGGAGGGCATAGTTGACAGTAAGTACACGACCGTAGAGCTCAGCACCGTCCATATTATCCATGGCGGCGGATGCGTCTTCCTTTTCCAAGAAAGTAACAAAGCCGAAGGAACGGTGCTTCTGAGTGGCTTGATCCAAAGGAGTCTTGACGTCTTTGATATCGCCGAAGGGAATGAAAGCTGCGTGTAGAATAGATTCGTTCACCTCCTCCGCTAAACCGCCGACGTACAGAGTATTCTTCTGAACGGCCTGCGCCATTAGAGCCGTTTATGCTCTTTCTTTCTTTCTTTCTTCTTCGTCTTCTTCTTTTCTGTAATTTTCTCGCTTTGTTGTCTTGTTATTGGGCCTATTGGGTTTGTTGCGTTCTTGGGCCATTTTAGGAAATATGGGCCTAAAACACTTCGTAAGAAAATGAGATATGTACCAAATAGACCCTTCCCCGACCTTAATTTCACAATTACCCAAATATTTGAAACTTTATATATTTAGATTTTATCATAAATATGTCAAATTAGGTGGAATGTAGATGCCCATTATTAGTGTTCATTGGTCATGTGTCACTTATCCATTATCTCATGTTGTCCATGTATCTCAAAGTTATACACTATTAGTGTCCATGTAATCCATCTTATACTTGTCAAATTGTCTATAAATAATAGCATTTGGTGAATTTTGAAAGACACACATTAGATAAAGTCTAAGAAAATTGAAGAAAATTGAGAATTTAGAGAAATTTCTTATTTTATATTGTGTTAATTTATTTTATTTATTTTTTAAGATTTTATTTAATATAATATTAAAACAAGTAATGTACTTTATACAATAAATTAAATGTATATTTAATTGGTCCATATAAAATCCATATGTCTAGATCAATAAATGTACGTTATCTGTGGAATGCATAATATTATAAGTTGGAGAAGTCCTAAATAAAATTCACAAAATGCCACTATTTATATAATATTTATTAACACGAACATGAAAAACTCTCTTCTATAATGACAATAATAAAATGATGTTATTATTATAAAGTAAGTTAATATATAATGTAATATTAAAAATTAATTAATAATAAATATTTACATATATTAAAAGTATAATATATACTTTGTGATTAATATTGTATTAACATATTAAATATTAATAATAATAAAGAGAGAAAAATCGATATACCTTAGGACCTACCTATTGGGTTGATGCTCTAAATCTTGTAGGGTCCTGTAATTTGTAAATACTTGTATGAACAAATATTATGTGATTTATAATATATGATATTTTATTCACTTCAGTTTATGAAAATTTTGATATTTTAGTTACATTAACCACAAACCAATAAACTAAGATTCATTGTTATCGTTGTAACTTAAATATGTATGTGGAGACATAAAAGTGGATCGTGTTTTAAGTGATAACCTAAATGGTCTGTAATATATGGATAAAGAGGGATATCTTATCCTGGTGATACTACGAGTGTGACTCGCTTTGTAGGTGTTACAAATGTTGTAAAGTGCTACAAATAATCCGATCCTGATCATTCATGTATTAGACATGCGAACGGGGATATTCTATATAAAAGAGTTTGTATAAGACTGGACCACGAAATGTTTAGTCTCGTTATAAAACATCGTTCATAATTGAAACTTTCATTTCACTGGGATGACCATAGGTAACATGACTTTAATCTTGGTGAGTTGTGAACTCCTGCCTATGAGAGCGGTCCTTTGATTTTCATGAGTGAGAGTGGTCAGATCGTCGACTCAACAAACTTACCATTTTGGGGATTTGTCTAATTGGGGAGCTGGGAATTTAGCTACACAAGATGAAATTCACTCTTTCCTCGAAGTAGGGGTAAGTAGATAAATTGCTCCCTTACGAGCTAATTCCGGGGATTGAATAATGTGGCGCCACACCCTTTCTTGGCCCAAGAGGGGTTTAGTCATAGTTGGACTATGATCTATTGTTTATTATAGAGATCAGTGGTACTTAAGGAGTTAGATGTAACTACAGGGGAAAAACGGTAATTTGATCCAACTGTACTTATGAGTGATTTGTGAAGGATCATTGTACTGTTGATTAGTTATATTCAATGGATACAGAAATATATCTGTAGTGCTAAGAGTGCAGTTGTCGGTCTTTAGTGGAGTGTCGACAGTTAACAGATGATGGATAATGTGATTAAAGAGTTTAGTCAGTTATTCACATACCGTTGGAGCTTCAAGCTACAGGTTCATAAGGTCCCCTTGGTAGCTCAATGGATTCAAGTTGAGAATCAGTTTTTGGGCTAGTTTGAAATGTTCAAATTAACAAAAAGGAATTTGATTATATATGATATTATTCAATTAATTCAATTATATATGATATAATTGATATAATGTAGTTTATACATTGTTGTTTGATTGGATGAACTAATATTTGAATCTGATTCAAATATAATTTCTATGAATTAGATTCATAGTTATCAAATTTAATATAAATATGATTTATATTAGACGTCATAAAATAGAAAAAAAACTATGGTTTATATGTTGTATATGATGCAATATTAAAACTATAGGTTATGAATATAATATGATAAGTTAGTTATCATATTTATTAATTATTTGATAATTAAAATTTCTTTTTCTCAATAATCGACCTCAGTGGGTGGTTACACAATTTTATGGAAATTATGGGATAAAATGAAATTTGATTTAAA
Organism: Benincasa hispida; assembly: GCF_027475165.1. Lineage (NCBI taxonomy): Eukaryota > Viridiplantae > Streptophyta > Magnoliopsida > Cucurbitales > Cucurbitaceae > Benincasa > Benincasa hispida. The sequence continues at coordinate 28,133,931 of NC_143481.1, read as the reverse complement.
AAATCTCACACGGATTGCATTATTAACTATTGAGTGACTATAAGATAGCATCGAGTTTACTAGATGATAGCTTAAGAGACTAAATGACCGAGTATCGTTCTATGCGATAGACTTCCATCTTCTATACAATACGTTCATTCGTTTACTCGATCGTCTCCTCCTTCACTCCAATCCTTCCCTCAATCCAAAATAAGTCAGAGCCCACCACTCATGGATTCTCATACCGATAATACCACGGTAATCTAGTGGTTGTGTCTGGATCTGTTCGAGGATCGGGTTGATACTTGTTTCTATTCGAGGGCGTTTGAGTTTGATCGAGGGATATACTTGGAGAAGTATTCTTCAAAGGTATTGTCTCTCTCCTTTGTATTTATTTCAAGAAGCACGCTGTAATTTATGACTTAATGCATAATCTGTTTAGTATGACCGTAAATGTATGAGTTCTTTCACAATGGAGTTTGGATCATCCGCTTCAACTCATACACCCTCTGTAATTAGAGTTCCTTCACTAACTTTAACGAGGAAAACGATAGGAGCTCATGCCGATAACGTGTTGTGAACTTAAAGAGCACAATGAGAACAAGGATATCAATAAAATATAATATACTATAATATTTTGTAATAGTGTTACTATGAAAAATATTACAAAATTAAAATTTGTAACATTTGATATTAGTAATGTCATTAGTGCTTAATGCCAAAATACACTTGGATGTCATTTGATCATCATAAAATAATTTTTCTTCTTAAAGCTCGTTGTAAATGGATGCACTTGAGACTACAAAATTTTAAATCAATATGTTAGAGAAGACATTTTTCTACATTTCGGATAAGCTCTTACAGTAGCAATATTGAGAGAAAGGTTTTAAACAGTATTCTGAACTAATTTCATGTCTTCTCGTAGTCGAACAAAATAACGAGTTATTGATGAAAAATCATAAATCTTGACCAACTGGAACAACACCATTCCCTGAAGTGAATGTTATGAATGTTAATAATCATGGTCGAGGTCAAGGTGGTGACCATGGCAGAGGAAGAAATAATAATTGTTTTCATGGTGGTCGTTCTAATCATTCAAATTTCAAAAGAACCACACAAAATGATGATCACAAAGGAAAAAATTCACAAGATAACAATTCAAAAAGTGTTGAAAATAAATGCTTCCGATGCAGAATGGCTGGGCATTGGTCACATACCTATCGTACGTCAAAATACTTAGTTGATCTTTATCAAGCATCTCTGAAAGAAAACGAGAAAAATGTGGAAGCAAATTTAGCATACTAAGATAATGACATATTTGACCCATCCCATATGACGAATTTGGATATTACAGACTTCTTTAAATCTCTTGAAGAGAAAATCGGCAGAATTGATAGAACATTAAATGGTTCCTTTGACTTTGAAAATATCTAGATTTAATGTTGTTTTCTTTATTCATTTCCATGTTTTTTTTCTTCTCTCAGTAGATGTTAACCTTTGTATATTCCAAATGTTATTTTTTTATTATAATTAATTCCTTTTAATGAAGAAACATGGATCATTTTCATATGTTGGCTGACTAAAAAATGAGTAAAGAAGGATATCAAAACAATCCAATATGTTCATTGACTTTTATAAAGAAATCACAGTCAAGATTTGCTATTATAACTGTACATGTTGATAATTTAAATATAATTGGAACTCTGAAGAGTTTTCAAAGACAATAGAATATCTTAAAAAAGAATTTGAGATAAAAGATCTCGGAAAAACAAAATTTTGTCTTGGCTTGCAATTGAGAATTTCGTAGCGGGATATTGTTCATTAGTCAACTTATACAGGAAAAGTTTTGAAAAGGTTCTATATATTGGACAAAACACATCACTTGAACATTCCAATAGAAGTTCGTTCACTAGATATGAAGAAAGATATATTTCAACCTCAAGATGATAATGAAGAACTTCTTAGTCCTGAACTACCATATCTTAGTACAATTGGTGCACTGATGTATCTTGCTAATAATACAAGACCAGATATTGCATTTTCAGTAAATTTATTAGTAAGATATAGTTCTTCTCCAACAAAAAAAAACATTGAAACAAAATTAAGCATATACTCCGTTATCTCCAAGGAATGATTGATATGAGTTTGTTTTATTCAAATAAATCAAATTTTGATCTGGTTGGTTGTGTAGATTCTGGATATCTCAAATAGATTATCTATTCACATGTGGAGGGATTATTGTATCATGGCGGTCAGTGAAACAGACCATAACAACTACTTCCTCAAATCATGTTGAAATTCTTACAATTCTTGAGGCTAGTCGAGAATGTGTATGGCTAAGATCAATGACTCAACACATTTGTGGAACATGTAATTTGTCTTCTAGTAAATATCTTCCAACAATATTATACGAAGATAATACAACATGCACATCTATAATCAAAGGAGGATATATTAAAGGAGATAGAACAAAACATATTTCACCAAAGCTTTTCTACACTCATGATCCTGAAGAAAATGGCGACATCACTGTACAACAAATTTGTTCGAAAAATAACCTAGCAGACTTATTTACAAAGGCTTGACTACCGCAATCTTTGAAAAACTGGTTCACAATATTTTAATGCGGTGACTCAGAGATCTCACATGATGTTTCCATGAGGGGGAGTAATTATATTTTTTTAGGAGTATAAATTATATAAAATATGTACTCTTTTTCTTTCACTAGGATTTTTTTCCCATTGAAGTTTTTCTTAATAAGGTTTTAACGAGGCATATTTCATATATATAATGGTCATCTAAGGAAAAGTATTATAAATATTATGATAATAGGCGCTCATTAGATGCCCGTGCTTAGTGTCCATTAACCATGTGTCATGCCCTCATTTTCCAAAGTGTTGTCCATGTGTCTCAACATTACACATTATTAGTGTCCATATAATCCACCTTCTACTTGCCAAATTGCGTATAAATAGTGGCATTTGGTGGATTTTGGAAAACCCACACACATTGGGCAAATACCATGAAAATTGGAGAAAATTGAGAATTTAGAGAAATTTCTTATTTTATATTTTACTAATTTTTTTTGTTTATTTATATATTATGTGGAATTTATTATAATATTTATTTATTTAATTATTATATTATATTATATTTATTTTAATATTATATTTTATTAATATCCGTGTTTCCGTTGTGCTCCTCAAGTTCACAACAAGTTATCAACACGACGCTCTTATCATTTTCCCCGCTAAAATAGTACATCATTTGTCCAACATTTTTGCATACAATTTTCTCTCTAGGAGATGTGAAAAAAAATGTGCTAAATCCAATTTGTCATATGGGATTTGTCAAATGTGTCATTATTTTGGTATGCAAAATTTGCTTCCACTTTTTTTTTTCAAGGTAGGCTATTTTAATAATATATTTTATTGGTCTTCGTGTTCCCGTTGTGCTCCTCAAGTTCACAACAGGTTATTAACACGAGCTTATTTCATTTCTCCTTCTGAAGGTAGGTCCTAAAGTTATATCGGTTTTTCTCTCTTCGTTATAATTAATAAATTAAATTTTGTTTTACATATTTGATATATATTAAATTTCTAATATAAATATAACATTTTGTAATAGTGTTACTGTGAAAAATATTATAAAATTAGAATTTGTAGTATTTGATATTAATGGTAATAATTATTTGTCATTAGTTTTTGATGTCAAAATACACCTGGATGCCATAAAAATGTGATCATCGAAAAATAATTTTTTTCCTAAAGCTTTTCGTAAATGGATACACTTGAGGCTCCAAAATTTTAAATCAATATGTTAGAGAAAACATTTTTCTACATTTTGGATATGTTCCAACAGTAGTAATATCAAGAGAAATATTTAAAAGTTTTATGCACTCCTCTAATGTCTTCTCGTGGCTGAATGAAATAACGAATTATTGATTAAAAAAAATATATGAATCTCTGCCAACTAGAGCAACAACATTCCCTGAAGTGAATGTTGTAAATTTTAATAGTCATAGATGAAAAATCATAAATCTCGACCAACTAGAACAACAACATTCCCTAAAGTGAATGATGTGAATTTTAATAATAGTCCTGGTCGAGTCGTGGTTGAGGTTGTGACCGTGGCAAAGGAATAAATAATTACTATTTTCGTAGTGGTCATTCTAATCATTGAAATTTCAAAAGAACCACATAAAATGATGATCACGAAGGAAAAACTCCATAAGATAAGAGTTCAAAAAGTGTTGAAAATAAATACTTTCGATGCAGAATGACTGGGCATCAGTCTTGTACTTGTCATACGTCAAAACACTTAGTTGATCTCTATCAAGCATCCTTGAAGGTAAAAGAAAAAAATGTGGAAGCAAATTATGCATACTAGGATAATGACATATTTGACCCATCCCATACGATAAATTTGGATGTGGCGGACTTCTTTGAATCTTTTGAAGAGAAAATCGGCAGAATTGATGGAATATCCAGTGTTTCCTTTGAATTTGAAAATATCTTGATTAATTTCTTTTTTCATCTCCATGTTTTTTTCCTCTTAGTACATGTTAACCTTTGTAAATTTCAAATGTTGTTTTTTTTATTGTAATTATTTTCTTTTAATGAAGAAACTTGGATCATTTTCATGTGTTGGGTGATTGAAAGAGGAGTTAAAAAGATCTATGCTTAGCAGACAGTGCAACTACACATACAATACTTACAAGTAGAAAATATTCTTCCAAACTGACAATAGTGGAAGCAAAAGTCAATACAATATCAGATGCTGCAAACTTAATTGAAGGGTTTAGAAGAGCAAATATTATTTTTTTCTAAAGGAACAAAATTTACAATTGACAATGCATTATTCTCTAGTCAATCAAAGAAAAATATACTTAGTTTTAAAGATATACGTTGCAATTGTTATCATATTGAGAATGTTAGAAAGAATAATATGGAGTATCTTTATATCATATCTACTGTCTCATATGAAAAATGTGGAAGAGTTCACTGCTTTATCTTCTAGATTATATTATGCTCATATACGAGTAATTAAAACATATGCAACAATGAACCTGAAGTTCATGAATCCAGACATATTTATAAATTGGCATGACAGACTAGGTCATCCAATGTCTATAATGATGAGAAGAATTATTGAGAATTCAAATGGACACCCATTGAAGAGCTAGAAGATTCTTCAAGCTAATGAATTATCACGTGATGCTTGCTCTCAAGGAAAATTAATAATTAGACCACTACCAGCCAAAATGAGAATTGGATCCCTTGCATTTTTAGAACAAATTCATGGTGACATATGTGGACTTATTAATCCACCAAGTGGTCTATTTAGATATTTTATGGTATTAATTGATGCATCCAACACATGATCACACGTGTTCTTATTATCAAGTTGAAATCTTGTATTTGCAAGATTACTTACTCAAATAATTAAGTTAAGAGCACAATTTCCTTATTATATAATTAAGACCATTCGTCTTGATAATGCTGGTAAATTTACATCTCAAGCTTTTGATAATTATTATATGTCAATTGGGATAAGTGTTGAACATTTTGTAGCTCATGTTCATACATAAAATGGTTTAGCATAATTATTTATAAAACGTTTGCAATTAATTACAAAACCATTGCTTATGAGAGCTAAGCTTCCTTCATCTGTATGGAACATGTTGTTTTTCATGCAATGTCACTTGTACGCATTAGACCAATAGTTTATCATAAGTACTCGCCATTACAATTAGCTTATGACTTGGAGCCAAATATTATTTTAGTGTTGCCATTCAACAAATGGAAGCAATTTAGATCTTAGCACTCTAACTACATTAATTTTAGTAAAGTAGAATGCAATTGTTGGGGAAGATGCCCTAGACTCTCGTGTCCTGTAGTTTGTAAACACATTTTTGTACGACCACTTGTGATGTATAATATATGATATTTTCTTCACTACTTGTCTTTGAACATTGGATGTTTTATTTGCTTTACCACAAACCAATAAACTAAAATCCCTGGTTGTTATTATGTAACTTAAGCATGTATGTGATGACATACAAGTAGATCATATCTTAAGTGATAACCAAAATAGTCTGTAGTATATGGATAAATGAGGGAAACCTTATCTTGGTAACACTACGGATGCGACCTGCTTTGTGGAATAGTTACAAGTGTTGTGACTTGCTACAGATGGTCTGATCCTGATCATTCATGTGAGGACGTGCGAGCGGCGGCGTTCTATACAAAGAGTTTGTATAAGACCTGACCATGAAGTGTTAACATCTCGTTATATAACGTTGTTCATGACAGATACTTCACTTCACTAGGATGACCATAGGTAACATGACCTCAATCCTGAATGAGTTGGGAATTTCTGCCTTCGAGGGCGATCATTTGATTTGCATGGCTGCGAGTGGCCAGGTCGCCAACTCAAACCTACACTTTGGGGATTCGTCTGATTTGGGAGCTGGGAACTTAGGTACACAAGATGAAATTCACTTCTTCCTCGAAGCAGGGTAAATAGATAGATCGTTCCCTTAAGGGCTGATCCTGGAACTTGAACGATGGGCGCCACACACCTTCTCATGGCCCAAGAGGTGTCCACACATAGTAGAACTATGTTGTATTGTTCATTAGAGGGATCAGTGATACTTAAGGAGTTAGATGTAATTACAGAGGTAAAATGGTAAATTAGCCCAGCTGTACTTACGAGCATCTGTGAAGGGTTATCATATTGTTGATTGGTTATATTCGATGGACACAGAAATATATCTGTGATAAGGAGAGTTCAGTTGTCGGTTTTTAGTGGAATGTCTGACAGTTAATAGATGGTGAACCTCGTGGCTAAAGAGTTTAGTTAGCTATTCACATACCGTTGGAGCTTCGAGTCATAGGTTCATAAGGTCCCCTTGGTAGCTCAATGGATTCAAGTTGAGAATCAGTTTTTGGGTCAGTTTGAAATGTTCAAATTGACAAGAGGGAGTTTGATTATATATGATATGATTGAACTGGTTAATTATATTTGATATGATTGATTTTATTTATGAGGTACATTAATTTCAAGAAATTAGATCTAAATATGATTTATATCTAGTGGAGGAGAAACACTATGGTTGATATGTGATATTAAACTATAGGTTAATGAATATAATATGATTATATTTATTATTTTATTTTGACAATTATAGGATAATTGGACGCTGTTTTCTCTATAACCATGTGTTAGTGGGAAGTTCCAATCAGTTTTCATAACTGAAGAATAAAATGAAAATCGTTTTCATTTTGCAAGAGATCACGAAATTCGCTTAAGTGTAGTGTGCTACCTATCGCTTAGTAAATTGAGAGACCATACAATAGCTCGAATTTTACTACATAGTCGCATACATGCGTGTGCATCTTCTAAATGATTGTCTACGTTTTACTAAATGATCGTCTAGCGTCCGAGCATTTACTAAACGATCGTATAGACGATCGCTACCTTTTTCCTACAGGATCGTGTACTTCACCTAAACGATCAAGAATTTTGTCTATACGATAGACGCAACCTTTTTCCACTTGCTTGATCGTTGTATACGATCCTCATATCTCCTCCCCTCTACCAAATCCGAATAGAGCTCACTCTTTGGATTATCACACCGAGAATACCGAGGGTTCCAAGTGGTGTTGTCGTCCCCATCTTTCTTCTGTTCGTGTGGAGGTCGTTTGTGGTAGAAGACCGGTGGTGTTGCTCAACGATAGCTTGACGTTTCAGCGAGAGCGAGAGCACCTGTTCCCTTGGAGAGAACGAGTTTTGCTATGAAGAAAGAGTCTTCAACTGGTATGTATTCGTTCTTTTATTGGTTATTTGTTCTAAGCATGTCGATAATTTATAGTTTGATGCATATTTGTTTGTTTGAATGTAAATGTGGTAATTCTGTCACAATGTCTTTGGAAAGATCCGCTTCCACTCAGAGGTACTCTTGTATAAGAGTTCCTTCAACAACATCAAATTTCTAGAAAATAGGGTTAGTATATAGAACCTTTGAAGAATTCTCTTAATTAATTCAATCCACTGCGAATTTCTTCTTGGAACCTTGGTGTAGAAAACCACAAGAGCTTTTCTATTATTTTCTTGGTCTTAGATTGGATGGCGGAACCCAAATTGAGATGGGTTTAGATGGTTTTTGAGTTGGAGATGAAAAACAAAAAAAATCAGAAAACAGATAAATATTCAACTTTAAAATGCATGAAGAAGATGAATATATATTAAACCTTCTATTTTATAGAAAATTAGCATGCAAATCAATTAATTTTCAAGTTGACACATATTTTTCCATTTAATTAAACATAATTTAGGTGTAATTAAAATAGAAAAGTGGGATAATCTCATTTTCTATTTTATTTTGTTTATTTGTTCTAAATTAAATTAATTTAATTTAATTTCAATTGTAATTAAAAAATGAATTTACAAATATTCATAAATTTAATTATTTTTTGAGTAATTAATTAATTAAACAATTTTAATTAATTTAAAAATTAATTTATATAAAATATTAAACTAATAAAACACCTAATTTAAATATGAATCCATATGAATCCATATTCATATTTATAATATTTAAATCAAATTTAAATATTTTTAAATCTCCAAATTTGGTTAATTCGATAATTAAACGTTAATTATATCATATATAATAATCCAAACCCTAATTCGAATTTGAATGTTTCAAATTTTCTCAACACACTATTCCAAGGTTTAATCCATTTATGAGCTAGTATAAAGACCTAAGGGACCCACAGATCATGAGCTCCAACGATCCAAGATTAATCGGTTAAAACTTTTAACCGAATTAACCAACATTCGTTAACTACCTGACCACTTCACTAAAGCCCAGTAGTTGCACTCTCCTCATTGTAAATAGATTTCTGTCCACTTGATTTAACCATGATCAGTAAGTCGATCCTTCATAGATTGTTCGTATTTATAGTTGAGTCAAAATTACTGTTTTACCCCTAAAATACATCTTGCTCCTTAAGTCTCCACTGATCCACTAATGAACAATTGGTTTGTGGTCTAACCAATAAATCAAGTATTTCTCAGTCATAGAGAGGGTGGGGCATCTTGTTTAAGACTAGGAGTCAGTACTTAAGAGAACAACTTATCTACTGTCTCTAAAGTGAGTAGGAGCGAATTCTATCTTATAAAACTATGTCTCCAGCTATCTAACCGGTCTTACACCTAAAATGGGAGGCTTATTCAGTGGCGATGTTGAGCCACTCTCACCCAGGTAGATTAAAGGATAATCCCGAATAAACAGGTGTTCATAGTTAGCTCAGGCTTAAGATCGAGTTACCTTAGGTCATCGATTGAAATAGTCAGTTTCAACAATAAATGACGTTATAAAGAAAAGTGACTATTTCGTGATCTGGTCTTATACAAACATCTCTTGCATAGGATGTCTCCACTCGCATGTCTCCATATGAACGATTTTGGGATCACATAATTTGTATCTAATACAAAGCGGGTCGTATCCATAGTGTCCTCAGGATAAGGTACCTAACCCTATCCTTATACTTATAGACCATTTTGACTATGTACTCAAACCTGATTCTCTTTCATGTCTCCACATAAAGTTAAAGTATTCATGCTATAGCCAGGGGTTCGTTAGTTTATTGGATTTAGGCTCTTAGAAGTACAATTCACATATTCAATAACATCTTTAATGAATAAACCTCAATAACATCTTTTTTTTTGCAAATAGAATATGTTTAATGTTTAAAAATTGTGGGTTTTTATACATACAACCAAACATATTTCCCATCTGAGAATTTTTGGATGTGCCGTATATGTTCCAATTGCTCCGTAGTCCATTATAACGTACTAAGATGGATCCTCAAATGAGGTTAGGAATATTTAATTCAATTATAAATGATATAATTGATTTAATGTATTTGATACATTATTATTTGATTGGAGAAATTAATATAAATGTGATTTATATTAAATGTCATAAAAGAAAAAAAAAACTATGGTTTATATGTTGCATATGATGCAATATTAAAACAATAAGTTATAAATATAATATGATAAGTTAATTATTGTATTTATTTATAATTTATTAATTATGAGATAATTAATATTTTGTTTTCTCCAATAATCGACTTAGTGGGTGGTTATACACGGTTTATAACTAACTGTGGGATAAAGTTGGAAAATATATTTTTTAGATTCATTACACACTACACGTAACAAGTAATCTGATTATTTTAGAGAGACTAAACGATCGCCTCGAGTTTTCTATAAAATAGAACTCGTTTCTATACAATAGAACTCGTTTCTACACGATCGAGTATCAAGTCTATACGATAGACTTTTTCCTTCTGTCGCATACTCGATCGTCTACTTCCTCCATCCCTCTATCCGAACCCATATAGAGCCAACAACTCATGGATTCTGACACCGAGTATACCAAGGTAATTGAGTGGTAGTGTTAAGTTCTAGTCGAGGATTGAGGATCAAATTGTACTCGCTGGTGATCGACGATTTTTCAGTGCTTGTTGCGTTCGTGTTGTTTGATGCGTTGGTGACTAATCGAGGGAAATACGTGAAGAAAGGGTTATTCAAAGGTATTGTACTCGGTCCTTGGTATTTGGATTATGAAGCATGTTGTAATTTAGTCTTTAATGCATAACTGTTTGGAATGACTGTAAATGTTTATGTTCTTTCACAATGGAGTTTGGAATGATCCACTTCCGCTCACTGGTTCTCTAGTTTTAGAGATCCCTCAAATATGTTCTTGTATTTTTATAAAGAAATCACAGTCGGGGTTTACTATTATAACTATGTATGTTGATGATTTAAATATAATTGGAACTTCTGAAGAGCTTTCAAAGAAAATAAAATATCTTAAGAAAGAAATTGAGATGAAAGATCTCGAAAGAACAAAATTTTGCTTTGGCTTAGAAATTAAGCATTTAGAAGATGAGATGTTTTTTCATCAGTTAACTTATACAAGAAATTTTTTGAAAAGGTTCTATATGGACAAAACACATCCATTGAACATTTCAATGGAAGTTTGTTCACTAGAAGTGAAGAAAGATATATTTGGACTTCGAGATGATAATGAAGAACTTCTTGGTCCTAAAGTACCATATCTTAGTGCAATTGGTGCTCTTATATATCTGCTAATAATATAAGACCAGATATAGTATTTTCAGTAAATTTATTAGCATTATATAATTCGTATCCAATAAAAAGACATTGGAACGGAATTAAGCATATACTCTGTTATCTTCTAGGAACGATTGATATGAGTTTGTTTTATTCAAATAAATCGAATTTTGATCTGGTTGGTTATGCAGATTCTGGATATTTATCTGATCTACACAAAGCTAGATCTCAAATAGGTTATGTATTCACATGTGGAGGAATAGACTATAACAGCTACTTCCTCAATTCATGCTGAAATTCTTGCAATTCATAAGGTTAGCCGAGAATGTGTATGGCTAAGATCAATGACTCAGCACATTCGTGGAATATATGGTTTGTCTTTTAGTAAAAATCTTCCAACAATATTATACAAAGACAACAGAACATGCATATCCCAAATCAAATGAGGATATATGAAAGAAGACAGAACAAAGTATATTTCACCAAGCTTTTCTACACTCATGATCTTGAAAAAAATGGTGACATCACTATACAACAAATTGTCCGAAAGATAACCTGATAAACTTATTTACAAAGATATTACCTACCACAACCTTTGAAAAACTAGTGTACAACATTGAAATGCGAAGACTCAAAGATCACAAGTGATGTTTCTATGAGAGGGAGTAAATATACCTTTTAGGAGTATAAATTATATCAAATACATACTCTTTTCCCTTCACTGGGATTTTTTTCCCATTGAGTTTTTTCCTAGTAAGGTTTTAATGAGGCATATTTCATATATGTAATGGGCATATAAGGGAGAGTATTATAAATATTATGATAATAGATGCCCATTAGTAAATATTATGTAACATTTAACTAATCATTAATAAAGTGTTGTTAATGTTTATTATAATAAATAGTTATTGTTCATCTTGTATTTGTCTTGCCTAAATAACACTGATCCAATAGACTAACATTCCAGACTGATGTATGAGTTTTGAACTGTATGTGGAGACATACGGGGATCAATGTTCAAGATATAGCCTAAAGGGTCTATAGTATATGGATAAGGTTGGGTACCTTATCCTGGTGACACTATGGATACGGCTCACTTTGTATTTGATACAAATGCCATTATCCAACACATTCATGTAGAGGACATGCGAGTGAGGGTATCCTATGCAATGAGTTTGCATAAGATCAGACCACGAAAAAGTAACCACTAGATGTAACTTCGTTGACTAGTCAGGTTTCTATTTCACTAGGATAACCCAGGCAACTTAGTCTTAATTTTGGGTGAGTTATGGACTCCTCTACATAAGGAATTGTCCTTTGATTAGTACAGGTGAGAGTGGCCAGTTTGCAGACTCAATAACCCTACCATTTTGGGGACAAGACCGAGTGGAGAGCTGGGAACATAATTTCACGAGATGGAATTCACTCCTTCTAGACTTTAGGGTAAGTAGATGAGTATTCCTTTGAGTGGTGTCTCCGGGACTTGAATAAAGGACCCTACCCTCTCACTGGCTCGAGAGGGATTTTTGTTTGATGGTTGGACCACAAACAAGATGTTCATTAGAGGAACACTAATACTTTATGGATGTAGAGGTAACTTAGGGGTAAAATGGTAATTTGACACCAGATGGTGTTACAAACACTAATGAAGAACTAACTTGCAGTTATTGATCAATATTCATGGACATATAAATATATCTACAGTGAGAAAAGTGTAACTATGGGTCTATAGTGGAGTGTACCCATAGTTAAGGAATATTGATTAACTTAGTTAATGAGTTTAGCCAATTGATTTTATCATTGGAGCTTATGATATGTAGGCCCATTAGATCCCACTAATAGTTCATAAAGGGTATTGAGGTAATTACAGTAATTTGAAATGTTCAAATTTACTAAGGAAAAAAATATAATGTATGGTGATACATTATAATTAAGCTTTATAATATAAATTTATTTTGAATTTGATTTAAAACTAATTTATGGGAGATTTAAATATTTGAAATAGTTAAAATATTAAATTTGATATGAATAGAGTTCATATTAAAACTATAGGTTAAAAACTAATATGCATTCGATACACATTAACACTAGAGGTAATATGTGAACAAAATAATGTGATTCAATTATAAGGTGAAATTAAATATGTGATGTTTAATTTAATAATTAATTTATTGGGGAATTAATTAATTAATTAATTTAATTAAAACTATAGATTATGAGAAAGGGATGTATTAGAATATGATTCTAATGCACATTTAATTAAATATGAGATATTTAATTATTACTAATTAATTTGATTAATTAATAATTATTTTATTTATATTAATAATTTGAATTTTGATTTAATTTAATTTTTAAATTAAATGAATTTATTGTTATTTAATTAATAAATTAAATTTGATTTAATTTATTGGTTAAATAAAATTTAAATAAATTTGTTGGAATAAACTCCCCATGTGGAGTTATATAGGAGTGAGAGAGATCTTCACCCAACTTTCTTCTCTCTAGTTAGTTCTCTACACAAAAGAAAAAAGTGATATGCATATTCTTTTCTTACTTGGGCTTATGGGTTTTTGAGATTTTTTGTTTGTAGAAAATTTCCTCCAAGAATCCACCTCCTTCTACCTCAATAGCCCAAGGAGAATATTGGTGAAACCATTTTGGTGGTATTCATTTTATTTGCAACAAAGGAGTTAAGATCGTAGATCCAATGGTTGGTGAAGCCCTCCAAAGTCGCCAACGAAAATAAGGGATCCTAAACTTTATTTCCTCTGTTAATTTGTTATTAAAATCTGAAAATGGTCTGTATTTTTTTTCCACTGTGCTAGGGATTTCAACCCAGCAATTAGATGCTCATGCTTAATGTACATTGACCATGTGTCATACAACCATTTCCCAAAGTGTTGCCCATGTGTTTCAACATTACACATTATTAGTGTCCATGTAATCCACCTCCTACTCGCCAAATTGCCTATAAATACATTAGACAAATTCCATGAAAATTGGATAAAATGGATAATTTAGAGAAATTTGTTATTTTATATTTTGCTAATTTATTTTATTTTGTTTATTTATATATTATGTTTAATTTATTTCAATATTAATTTCTTTTATTATTATATAATATTTATTTTAATATATTTTATTGATATTCGTGTTCCCGGTGTGCTCCCCAAGTTCACAACACGTTATCAGCACGAGCTTTTTCATTTCTCTCTCTGAAGGTAGGTTCTATAGGTATGTCGGTTTTTCCCTCTTTGTTGTAATTAATAAATTAAATGTTGTTTTACATATTTGATTTATATTAAATTTCTAATATAAATATAATATTTTGTAATAGTGTTACTATGAAAAATATTATAAGATTAGAAATTATACTTAGCTTGCAAATAAAGCATAGAGAAAAATGGAATTTGCCCCAGGTGTGTCTTCCAAAACCCACCAAATGCCACTATTTATAAACAATTTGACAAGTAGAAAGTAGATTACATGGACATTATTAATGTGTAATGTTGAGACACATAGACAACACTTTGAGAAATGAGGGCATGACAAGTAGGGCTCGATGTGATATCAGTGTTCCCGTTGTGCTCCTCAAGTTCACAATACGTTATCAGCGTGAGCTCCTATCGTTTTCTCCACTAAAGGTAGGTCATAAAGAAACCTGAATCATTTTCATATGTTGGGTGACTAAAAAATGAGTAAAAAAGATCTATGTCTAGCAGATAATGAAACTACACATAAAATACTTACAAGTATAAAATAATTTTTCAAACTAACAATACTTGAAGCAAAAGTCAATATAATATCAGGTTCTGCAAACCTGATGGAAGAATTTAGAAAATCAAATATTATTTTGTCTAGAGGAGCATAATTTACAATTGACAATGCATTGATCTCTAGTCAATCAAAGGGGAATCTACTTAGTTTTAAAAATATACATTGCAATGGTTATCATATTGAGACTGATAGAGAAAATAATATGGAGTATCTTTATATCACATCTACTGTCTCATATGAAAAACGTATATTGGAAGAGTTGCCTGCTTTATCTTCTGAATTATATTATACTCATATATGAGTAATTGAAACATATGCAACAGTGAACTTGAAGTTCATGAATCCAGAAATATTTACAGTTTGACATGACAGATTAGGTCATCCAGGGTCTATAATGATGAAAATAATTATTGAGAATTCAAATGGACACTTATTGAAGAGCTTGAAGATTCTTCAATCTAATGAGACATTTTATGAGACAAATATATGAGTATTTACTGCACGATTTGCTTATTGTCATTTTAATGAGACAAATTTTCCAATATCATGGAGAGGAATTAAGAAGTTGGAAAAAGAAATTACATGGAATGCATCGTTATTGTCTCATTTAGATCCTCGTACAGATCAATGTGACTTGAAGTTCATAAGATAATTCATTTATAAAATATAGCAAATCAGTTACTAGATGCATTTACAGATGCAAAGAAAATAACTAAATCACTTATACCAGCTGCAAATTTTCCATCGAAAATTGATATCTCAACACAACAAGTTGTCACCAATGCATCTGGAACACGCCAGAAGCGTGGTAGACTAGTGGGTTCCAAAGATAAAAGTCATCGAAAACGAAAAATAATTAATAGTAAAAAAGAGTTGGCTGAGGATGTAAATATCCATGGAGAAATCTTGGACAAGACTGATAATCAAGTTTATGAAGAAGGTGAAATATCTAAAGATAGTAATGAGATTTCAATAAATTATGTTGGGACAGAAAAAAGATTGAACCAAACTAATCTAGTTATTGACAATATTTTTGCATATAGTGTTGCTTTTGATATTGAAGGAACTGTGAAGTTTCGTAGTGGAAGTGAGGATCAACCCAACTTCCAATTTTTTTACAGAATAACAAATTTACATAAATCAAACAAAAAAAATATGCATTAATTCTAAATTTACAGCATCCGTTGATGAGGAAAAAGGGAGAAGAAATTCATACATACCCTTGAAGGTCACAACAATTTCTTCACTGATTCCCTTCTCCACGATCTGGTCACGAACTCTTCAAATAAAATTCCAATGAGCATCACCAAAAATGAGACTTCTGTATTCTCCTTTGGGATGAGAATCTCTCAAGAGTGTGTGGGCTCTGAGATTTTTGGAAGAGGGAAGAAAAAGAATTTTGAGAGAGAGAAAAAAGAGTTCTAGGAAAAATTCCAAAGAGAGTTTTTCTTAGGTTGGGAGAGCTCTGTGAAGAAGAAGAAGATAAAATTGAAAAAACTCATTCTTCGTAAAACAAAATGTCCCACTTCCACATTAATTGAGAGAAATTCAAATTTAAAACAAATATAAATGATTATATATATATGTTATATCAAATACATATAAGCTCTAGTTTTTATATTGTATCAAATACAATATAACCTATAGTTTTCAATTCTCTCATTAATTTGTGGTATTTAATATAAATCACATTTATACTAAATTTAATTATATGAATCCAATCCATATAATTAATATTTGGATCATATTCAAATATTTATTTCCTCTCAAATAAACTTTATATTATAATGTATCAAATATATAATTAATTTAATTATATCACATATAATTATTTCTCTCAATTAATTTGAACAATTCAAATTAATCCCAAATTAATCCAAAATTAATTCTCAATAATCTTTATTGAGCTACAGAGGAAATCTTATGGACCTGTAGATCTGAAGCTCCAGTGGTACTTAAATAATTAATTGAACTCTTTAATTATACTCAACATCCTTTAACTGTCGGTCACTCCACTAAAGACTGACAACTGCATTTTTCGCACTACAGATATACTTTTGTGTCGATTGGATATAACCAATCAATAGTGCGATAACTCTTCACAAATTACTCATAAGTACAAGTGGGTCAAAATTATCGTTTTTCCCCTGTAGTTATATCTAACTTCTTAAGTACTACTAATCCTTCTAATGAGTAATAAGTCATAGTCCAACTATGACCAAACCACTCTTGGACCAAGAGATTTAGTCATTAGTAAAGCAGAAGTCAATCAAGGTACTACTGTGAAAAAATTAAAACCTCAAGCTCGAGGGTGAAGTTATCCCATAAAACGACCCACTTGTTCTATAACTATTGTATTGAAAAATACAGCTTTGCATGAAAAAGGGTTTAAAAGACACCAATACACCATATTAGACTTAAACAAACCGGGTGGATCGATAACTAAAGAAACGTACACAGATATGACGTGTTATGACATTCTACGTTCTTGACAGCCCATCTTTGTCTCAGTAGAGTCTTTCAGTGGCATGTTTCGGTCCTCTTCCCCACCAAGAGAGGGTATGGCGCCACATTGTTCAAACCTCGAAATCAACCCTTAAGGGGGCAATTTATCTACTTACCCAGACGTTAAGGAAAGAGTAAATTTCGTCTTGTGTAGTTGTGTTCCCAGCTCCCTAATAAGACGAATCCCCAAAATGGTAGGCTTATTGAGTCGGCGATCTGGCCTCTCTCATTCATACAAATCAAAGGACTGCCTTCATAGGCAAGAGTTCACAACTCACTCAAGATTTAGGTCATGTCACATGTGGTCATCCTGGTGAAATATAAGTCTCTATTATGAACGACGTTATATAATGAGACTAGTCATTTCGTGGTCCGGTCTTATACAAACTCCCTTGTATTGAATACCTCTGCTCACATATCTCTACATGAATGATCAGAATAAGATCATTTGTAAAACTTTACAACAATTGTAACATCTACAAAGTAGGTCATATTTGTAGTGTCACCAAGATAAGGTAGAGGATAAGGTAACCAACCTTATTCATCTACTATAGACCATTTGGATTATCATTTAAACATAATCCACCTGTATGTCTCTACATACATGTTTCAGCTATAGATGATAACCTTAGATGTTAGTTTATTGGTTTATGGGTTAATACTACTAAATATTGAATAAAACATCTCATATTTTATTAAATAAATAAATTTTTTGTATATTACAATTACAAACTACAAGACCCACGAGATTTAGGATATCAACTCCAACAATCTCCCACTTGTTCTAAAGTTAGAGGGATGTACATCATAAAAGTCATACTGATAGAAAAGTATACATAAAATAATAAACTAGGACATAATACGCACCTAGTACAAAAATCTCTCACTTGCCTTAGACTAAATGTGGCCTGTCCCATAGACTTATGCTCTGCAAGTGACCCTCAAACACTTTAGCTGAAAGGGCCTTTGTAAAGGGATCAACAACGTTGTGGTCCGAAGCTATTTGCGTGACAATCACGTCCTCTCGATGCACAATCTCTCAGATGAGATGATACTTTTGCTCTATATGCCTCCCGCACTTGTGACTCCTAAACTCTCGAGAATTAGCCACAACACCACTATTATCACAATAAAGGGTGATTGGCTTTGGAACTATTTCCAGATCTGTCAGGAATTTCCTAAGCCACACAGCTTCCTCACCAGCTTCACAAGCCACCACGTACTCGGTCTCCATAATGGAGTCAGCAATGCACCCCTGCTTGGTGCTCCTCCAGACTATTGCCCCTCTGTTAAGAGTGAACACCGATCCTGATGTGGATTTCCTAGAATCCTTACCAGTCTAGAAATTAGAGTTCGTGTATCATGTAAGGATTAGATCTTTAAAACCATACATGAGCATGTAGTCCCTCGTTCTCCATAGATACTTGAGGATGTTTTTAACGGTGGTCCGGTTATCAAATCCTGGATTAGACTGATATCTATTGACTATCCCCACTGTATAGCAGATGTCAAATTAATACATAACATCACGTACATCAGGCTACCAACAGCCAATGCATAGGTGATCCGTCTCATTTCCTCAATTTCTTGAGGTGTCTTAGGACACTGTTCCTTAGACAATATAACTCTATGCCTGAAAAGGAGTAATCCTCTCTTGGAGTTCTGCATCGAAACCTTGACAAGCATATTGTCAATATATGATGTCTGAGACAGGGTTGGCGTCCTATTCTTTTGATCTTTAAAGATCTAAATGCCCAGAACAAATTGTGTCTCTCCCGAATCTTTCATTTGAAATTGGGTCATTAGTTAATTCTTAATTTCAGTCAATTGACCTACATCATTCCTAATGAGTAGGATATCATCTACATACAACATTAGAAAAACTATTGAACTATTGATGATTC
This sequence comes from Benincasa hispida, assembly GCF_027475165.1. Classification (NCBI taxonomy): domain Eukaryota; kingdom Viridiplantae; phylum Streptophyta; class Magnoliopsida; order Cucurbitales; family Cucurbitaceae; genus Benincasa; species Benincasa hispida. Next base: position 28,114,609 of record NC_143481.1, on the reverse strand, counting down.
TCTTGTATACACAAGGTTCATCAACATTTTGATCAAAGCCATAAGATTTGATCACAGTATCAAATCTTATATTCCAAGATCGAGAAGCTTGCTTCAATCCATAAATGGACCAATGAAGTTTGCAAACCTTTTTGCATTTTCTATGAATTTATTAACAAGATATAGTTCTTCTCAAACAAAAAGACATTGGAATGAAATTAAGCATATACTTCGTTATCTTCGAGGAACGATTGATATGAGTTTGTTCTATTCAAATAAATTGAATTTTGATCTGGTTAGTTGTGCAGATTCTGGATATTTATCTAATCCACACAAAGTTAGATCTTAAACAGGTTATCTATTCACATGTGGAGGAACTATTATATCATGGCGATCGCTGAAACAAACCATAACAACCACTTCCTCAAATCATGCTAAAATTCTTGCATTTCACGAGGCTAGTCGAGAATGTGTATGGCTAAGATCAATGACTCAACACATTCATGAAACATGTGGTTTGGCTTCTAGTAAAAATCTTCTAACAATATTATGCGAAGACAACACAACATGCATATCCCAAATCAAAAGAGAATATATTAAAGGAGATATAACAAAGCATATTCCACCAAAGCTTTTCTATACTCATGATTTTGAAGAATATGGTGGCATCACTGTACAACAAATTTGTTCGAAGGATAACCTGACAAACTTATTTACAAAATCATTACCAACTGCAACCTTTGAGAAATGGTGAACAACATTGGAATGCGGCGACTCAGAGATCTCAAGTGATATTTTCATGAGGGGGAGTAAATATACTATATTCTTTTTAAGAGTATCAGATAATATGAAATATGTACTTTTTTTCCTTCACTGAGATTTTTTTCCAATGGGTTTTTCTTAGTAAGGTTTTAACGAGAATATTTCATATATAATGTGCATCTAAGAGAGATATTATAAATATGTTAAATTAGGTATAATGTAGATGTCCATTATTAGTGTTCATTGACCATACGCCACTTATCCATTATTCCATATGTTGTTCATGTGTCTCAAGATTACACAATATTATGGTCCATGTAATTCACCTCATACTTGCTAATTACCTATAAATAATGACATTTTGTGGGTTTTAGAAGACACATTGGACAAAATTCATGAAAATTAGAAAAAATAGAGAATTTAAAGAAATTTCTTATTTTATATTTTACTAATTTATTTTATTTATATATTATATTTAATTTATTTTAATATTTATTTATTTTATTATTATATTATATTTATTTTAATGATATTTTATTAATATCCGTGTTCCCAATGTTCTCCCTGAGTTCACAACACATTTCAGCCTTTATTTACTATAAGTTTACCCTACCCAATTTTAGGTATCAATTATTTATTATTTATTATTTTATTTTTTTTATATTTATATTTTATTTTTGTCTTCATTCACAAATCTCTCATTTCAAATTTGGAATATGTATACAGAGAATTGTTGGGCAAAGTTTCTTCTGTCCATACCAACTTTACCACCACTATACATCATATATTGTGTTAATCAAATATTCATTATATAATAAATTCATACCTCACTAAATAAGTTTAATCATTCATATTGCTCCTGTTACTGTTAATGTGAAAATCTGCTTAATTAAATATATACCATGTATATAATCATTCACACTCATAGAATAAACTTTAATATAAAATATGAAATAAACAAAATTAAACTTTCCCTCAATTAAGTGAAGATTAGCTTCAACAACCAACATACTTCTAAGTTTCTTTCCAGTTAGCCAAGTTTTAGTAGTTTTTAAAAAAGTTTTAGTAGTTTTTAAAAACTTGTTTTTATTTTAGATTTTTACTAAAAATTCAAATGATCTTTCTTAAGAAATATGAAAACTGTAGCTAAAAAGTTGAGAAAAATCAAACATAAATTTCAAAAATAAAAAAAACTAAAAACAGAAAGATTATCAAATGAGACCTAATCGATTAAGATTGATTCAGTGAAGCATATAGATTGTATTTTAATCTCACTGGATTGCTTTATCTTTCTGTAGAGGTATAAGATGTGAAGTGTCTTCATATTCATAGTTTAGAAATTGCTGCATGTAGAGATTTGTACAGTTTGGTAAAGGAGGCAATGAAGATGGTCAAAGTCCATTTGGGGACCTTCAACCTTCCAGATAAACTTAAATTCAGTTTGAGCAGGTCAGTTTCGGGTCGGTTCAAGTTGCAGACGACCCAACCAATTTCCACAACTCCCAACTTCCCATCCAATGAAACAATGGAAACAAATAAACAAACCTACCAGTGAACAAGAAAAGAATTCTTTCTTCAATACTACTACTAAGGAACAAATAACCTACCACAATCATAGTATGAATATATTGAATCAAATATGAAGTTTTGTAAGAAGCAAAAATGTGACCAACTCTCTCAACTCAACAAGCTAACAGCCTTTTAATTGGCATTGCAATCATTTTTTGCGCAAGTATAAACAGCCAAGTACCACAGAAATACCAAGTACTGCAACAGGGGCCTTCCAGTATTGCTTTGTCGAGGCCTGAACCCGAGCTGCATAACCGTCTACTTGACTCGTTTCTAGTTTTAAGCTATCTGAGGAAGATGTATCAAGCATGCCGATATAGAACTTCTCCATCAACTCTCTAGCATCTTTGCTATGACCAGCATCTTCAAAATCATCTGTGGCATCTCTGCCTTTGATGGGAAAAAATAAAAACATATCTGTCACTGTTCAGATTTGGGAGAGAAGTATACATTACAAAGTAGGAACATACCAGTTGCAGCCACGATAACATCATCTCCACCGGGATGCTCATCCAAATATGAAGTCAAATCGTATACCTAAGAATGAAAACATGTCATTATTATAAAGCAATGTTAGAGTTCATCCTCTTGAACAAAATACGATAACAGAAAACACACACAACGGTTAGAGGTGGACATGTTGTAGAATGGTCTCAATGGAGAATAGTGTCAACAAAAAGTCGATCATGGACCTCAATTTTATTAGAAAGTAGAATTGAAAGTACCACTTTTTTAGGCAAAGATGGGGAGTTAGGAAAAATAGGAGTGACAAGACTCATCCTTATCATCTTCAAACACAATTCTTTCATAGAAAAGACATTCACAATTTTGACAAACTAGATGACTTGACTGAAAGGTTGCAATAAAGAAAATGAGCACATAAATTTTTTAAAAAGATAAAGGAAATGGTGGGCCAATGTTTCAAAGACCCAACGAAAAACGTTAATTACCTCTCAAGAATTTCAAATCAACAAATCATGGAAATTGACATATCCATTCATGCAAATTCTCAGATTCAAACACTAACATAAGTTCTATGAGGAGATTGGAACTTTTAGTCTTATTTGAATTCAGTACTGTAACCCCCTACTTTTCTATTATTAATTCTTAAAGTTTGACGTGACAATGAATTGAGCATTACAATAAATCTATTGATTAAGCCATGGTGTTGTGTTTTCCACCCATCCTCCTATTCTTTTACTTTCTACTCTAATCTGGTCATTTTAAATGCAATAGTCTTCTCGGGCTTAAGTGTAACAAAGTGTGGGTTTTCTTCTGTGAAACACACTACATATAAAATACTACATAAAGAATAGAAAGCATAGTTGAAATGGGACAATGAAGGGAAAAAAACTCACACAAGAATTTTTGTAGCTAGGCATAGTAAATCATATTGCTTTTAGTTAATAAAGATGGAAAAACCCTAATTATTACTAGTTTTTTAAAAAAATGAAAAAGCCCCCACAAAAGGCACACCCCTTAGGCGCGCCCCAGGAGGACCTTCTAAAGCACCGAATCCGGTTATCTCTACTCTGCCTCCAAGACTGGGAACAAAACAAATTGGAGAGGAGATGTTCAAGCCAATAGACTTTCTCAGATCTCGACTCTTAAACTAGTTTATAATTCAAACCTATAACAACAGACAACCACTTTATTCTAAATAAAACAGGATTTCATTTAAAATTAAGTCTCCATCCTTATCAATTACAGCTATCATAATGAACACTTACCTAAAATCCAGATAACCTACAAACTATCAACAACATAAATCAAAGAATCTGAACATGATATGCTTGTTTGCTTCTTTTCTCACCATCACATGACAAATTCAGCTAATTCCAGCCAAACTATAGCATCAAGTCCCCATCCCGCCAACCCAAAAAAGCAATCATCAACAATCAAAATTGAATTCAGAATACAACTCGAAGGCGTCTTAAAAAAATTCCAACCACAATTCAGAACGCATCTCATAGAATCACAAATAGAACAAACACGAACATAAACCAAAAAAAAAAACCCAGAAAGGAAATTACATAAGAATCATACAGCAAAGCAAACACATGAAGAAAGGATCATAAGGGCGACGAACAGAACAATAATTTGCGAAAGAAAATGATGTAACGCCATGAAGATTGTCAGGGACGTACCTTGCCATCGATAATGATCCAACAGTCGTCGTTGGAACTGTGCTGTGAGACTTCTTGAATGGAATAGAGGGCCGAAATGCTCGGCATCGATCCCTTTTGGCGATTGGTCGACTAATCGCCGCTGCGGGTTGGTTCGACACAATCGGATGGCTTTTTTTTTTTTTTTTTTTTTTTTTTTTGGAAGAACTCGCTCTCAAAATATCAAACTTTTTGGTGGGCTTTGGGCCTCATCCATTCCTTCGCTGGCCCATAAGGATAGCTATCATGGGCCGAACCTGAAGACTGGCCCAATTTAAACTTTTCCTACTGAATTTGCGGGTAAGATTTTCTTATGTCAAAATATTGGATAAAGTTCAAGAATATTGTGGTTTTTAAAACTCATGACAAAAATGAGGTAGATAGGAAAGAATTTTCAAAAAAAGAGTAGGAATGCAAAGTATTGATGAAAATATGGTAGGTTTTGGGGGAAAGATAATCGTGTACTCGATATACAATTAGATTTTAATCTAGTCAGCGTCATGTCCGCGTTGGTGGACTTGGTCAAAGCCAAATTCGTGGACGGAATCCACGATTTGATAATTTTTTAATTTCTAACTAACAAGTTTCTTCTACTAAACTTAATTATATATTATGTTGTGTAGTTTTTAGCATATTAAAAATAAAATTTTGACTTGACTAAGTAGTATGCCCCTCTACAAATGAAAAAAAAATAGAACTTTGTATATGGTAGAGTCTACTTTAGAAAAAGAGAAATTAATTCTTTAATTTCAAAATAGAAGTTTACATGAAGTTAAAAGACGACCCCCTAGCACTTATCCTACAATGGGGTTATCTTCGTGTACCTCTCAATTAGCTTCGTCTTGTTGCCATTGTCGTCTATGACGAATACGTCTTCGATCAGTGTTAGCAACATTGAGTCATTTTGTTTGTTAAATAATATTTTCTACATTAACCATTGTTTGGTCACACATTGAACCCAACTCTGATAAATTGTGTTGTACTGAATATTGTTGTACATCATAGACAAAATTATTTTGTACTATGAAAAAAATTAATATTAAATAATATTTATATCATATATTTGAGAAATGTAAGATAATAAATATCTTACCATGCAGTAATAGTAAGCGTCGTCAGGTGTGATAAATCACCTAGTGATTGAATCATACTAGGAAAAATAATCATCTGATACAGTTGGTCCGTTTGTTATTTCTCCTTATGCACAACGATCATGACGTGAATGCCAATATGATATATATTATGCATGAATTTGGTGCCAGTCTTGGTTGTGCTTACCTCTCAAATCAATCTGGTGCAGTCTTGGCAGTGTATAGCACAATGAAAGTATCGTTTGTTGTAGATCGAAATGTCTTAACACACGATCTGGATGATGCTACTCTACTATATGGAGACATATAAAAGGGCTAACGATCGACCAGATTTCGTGACCATCACGACAGTAATCAGGTAGTGATGACCAAATATCTTACATGTATGGCGTTCAATTAATTTGACAAAAAAAAAAAAATAATTAGACACCCAAAATTTTTTTATATTCATGTTATATATAGATTTGTTACCTGATTGTGCATCAACCTATCAAATATTTGTCGGTATAGTAGTAACATATTTGTTGACTGTTCAAAGACAACTAATACACCACTCCATCTAAAGTTATATAAAAAAAATATATAATTAATTTATATTCTTACATAAAATGATAATAGAATAAATATATAAATGAAATAATACCTAATACTGAGTGGACAATGACCTAGGGCCTATAACTGGACTTATGTTGCTAAAATTTTAAATCTATCATAAGCTCATACCTACAATAGTATCAATGGCCTCGTTATTTCCAACGCTTGTGCATTAGTAGCCCGAAAAAGTTCTCTATATAGCTATGCAAGATAGGCCCCACCCCACGAGTACGTACCAACATGCTTGAAATCAGGCAGTAGATGGAGAAATATAAGATGTACCAAAGTGTTTGACTTATCAGCGAACAAAAATCCTCCAATAAGTTACATAATATATGCTCTTGCATACCTACGTACGCTAATATTGTCGGCATTAGGAGGCAATTCTGGAAATTGGGATGCTAACCACGAGATACTCAATCTTGAGCCTTTCAGATTATCTGGTAGAACGTCCAAAAGCTCATCACAAACAGTTTTCCAATCATATTGTAATGAACCTGTGAAGAGTTCTCCGTCCACTTGTAATCAAAACTGAATAGCAACATCCTGCAACGTAATTGTACATTCCCTACAAGGCATGTGAAATGTGTGAGTTTCTAGTCTTTAACTCTCTATTAACGCAGTAATGAGGTGCCAACCAAGTTGGATAAATCCAATCTGTGCAACCTCAAGAAAAATAACCTATTGTACGTAAGGAGTAATATGTGGATCAAACAGGATGGTATGTTGTGCAAATGTCTCCCTTCTCCGACAACCCAAAACTAGTTCACAGGTTGGATTAGTAATTTTTCAATCTATTTGTGTGAACATCTCTGACGGTACCAACTCAATATCATGTTTCCCACTTCTATCGTTTCCAAATAATTTATCAAATTATACATCAATATCACTGTCTCTATTATTTCCAGGTTCAAGAATGACTAAATATTTAGGATGCATTGACATATTTACTCAATTTTTACAACTATAATAGTTGACAAAAAATATGTTAATACAACAAAAAGTCCGTTTCTTCTTTTAAGCAGTCCAAATATATACTCCAAACAGTCTAAATATTTTTTTTATGACCAGTCCAAATATTTTCCTAAGTCAACCCAAAAAAGTCTAAGAAATCAATCCAAATATTTTCCTAAGTTAGTCCAAATATTTTCCAGTTGTCACTTAAAAAAAATTCAAGTTATGATACAATCCAAAAAATTGGCCCAAAAAATCTAAAAAAGTCAATAGTCCAAGTTATAACATTCCAAGTTATGATATTCAACTAAAAAAAAGAAAAGCAGCCCGAATCTGAGATCTATGGATTATACACTTAAATCAGCCAAATGAAAAAAAAAAAAAAGTTGATCCATATGGATCATACACTTAAATCAGTCCAAATGAAAACAAAATGGTAGATCTATGGCGGAAAATCTATTCTTTTACGTACAATCTCATATATTTGAAAAAAAAAAATACCTATGGCGGAGGGTAGATTGGCTGCAAGAAGGATAGCAAGCGATAGATTGGCGAACGACAACAACTAGATCAGTGGGCAGTCGGACCAACAGTTGTGAGAGAGAAAGGAAGAAAGTTGGAAAGTTTTGGATGGGTGGAAAGGGAAAGAGGGCGTATTTGGGACCACTAAATAATGTGCCCAATACACGACTTAGGATGATCATGGACCCCATCCACGATTACTTGGTCAACGTTGCATGACTGTCCATGTGGCAGTCTGCGCGTGCCAGGTCACTGCCAGGTGTGGCAGATTCACATGCTCTGTAGGAAGTTGTGTACTGAGTATAGGATTTAGGGTTAATCGTGTGCTGGTTCCACGATTACACAACTCTATTTTTTACAATAGTTACAACCCAATCCTATTTTTATTAATATTTTTTAAAATAACATTATTTAAAAAATCCAAAATATTATTTTTGTCAATGACTGTGAAATGTTTTATTTTTCTCAATTCGTTTTAAATAATAGCATTGGAGAGTTCTTGTAGATAAATAAGAAGAAAATTGATATGATAGCTAATATGTAAAATTTGAAAGACATACGTAACATAATCTACATCATCATTCATTTGATTGACGTAAAAAAAATATTGATTATGTAAATATTTTTTAGATGAAATAAATGGTAACCATAGTATAAAAAAAAGTGGTAACGACAGATCTTAAATAATTGTTAAATAATATCATATATACCTTTTGAGAGTACATACATGTTACATAAACTCATCTTTTAAGGAATCCAAACTAGCACATCCCAACAAAGTAATTGAGCATAGCTTTGCGAAAATCGACATGAAATCGAAGGTTCAATTAGTCATACCATGTTTCTTGTACAAAAACAATCTCAACAAAACTTCAATCGTAACCAAATCATGGGTGGGTTTGTTTGGTTTTCTTTTTTAGATATTTATTGTTTAGATAAGTCGATTTGGAAAAAAATTATAATGTTTGATAAATATTAAAAAATGATTTTTTTTCTTTTAAAAAGAGAGAGTTAGATATAAGCTTTTTGAGATAAACACTTATGATTATATATATATATATAAAAGGTCTTTTAAGTGTGTTGATTGCAAAACTCTCCTAACTTTTAATGCACAAAATACCTACACTACTTTCACTCCCGATAATCGTTGTCAACAACCATACTCGAAATGAGGTCACAAGTAAGGTCAACTTAAGGGCATGAAGCTAGGAAACATTGTTCGAGAGATGACAACCACAACTCCAACACAAAATCAACATTTTGGGATCAATTAAATATTTTATTGAGTTTGATAATTATGGGGGATCAACTTACCTCTAAAATAGTGATTGACATCTTCATCAATTGAATTATGCTCATATTAGTAATTTTAAATTTCTAGTATTAATCTTGTTTATTATCGTTGTGGATCATTTTGGACCAAATGGTATAATCGATATCAAATAAGATCAGAGGTAAGAGGACCGAGAAGATATCAAGATTCATGCTAAACATAACACACTTAATCAAAATTGGTTAAGGGGAGAGAGTTAGCTTGGATCTTGGTCAAATTCAATTGTCTTGACTTCGATCAAGCTTAACAAAATGTCCAATGAGGCATGCTTCCACCCTAGTGAGTTGAAATGGTATCATGATTTAACTCCATAACCCTACTTGAGATAATCTATTTCATTTTTCTCGATAAATACATCATTATAAGTTCATTCTCTACATATAAAACACTCTTAATTTATTGCACTTATCATTATCTCACTTTGCATTAGAGTGTGTATGACAATCACTAATATGCAGATTTTTTTCTTCTAAATTTTACAAGTTGCGTTCTTTTCTCCCCTAATTAAATTTACCATTCGAGTCGTTCTTTTTCATGTCGGATTTTTGCATTGATCATTACAATTATTAAAAAAAAACAAAAATGTAATAGAATAAAATGAAATAAGAAAAATGAATAAAGGAAAGGGAGAGGAAGAAGAAGAATAAGGACACATCACATGAGGAATGATGGGATTGGGGAAGGGGCTTTATTGTGAAAGAGAATAAAGAAAAAAAAAAAAAAAGAAAACGTAAAAGGTGGTGGAAGGAAAGTTGGCGCCTCGAATGGGGCAGTCTAAAATTCCATTTCAACGTAAACCCTTTGTCCCTTTCTGGCTGGCGGCGGCTGCGGTAAGGGTGTCCGACACGTTCTAAGCCTTATCCCTCAAATTCTTCCCCCCTCCTTTTTAATAAATAAAATTATACTAACCACCCAAGATTTAAATTCCAGTCTTACAATTCATGGTCCCAATATTTTTGTTTTCCGACTTGATAATATCATCTTTATTTACTTTAGACCCAGCACGTCAGAACTATGAAAAAACATCGTGCTTCAGAAAATTTAAGGAACAAAGCTTATTTTGTGCTCCAAATAGTTTCTGGGCCTATCCAGGTTACTCATGAGGCCCAATTTTCATGCACGAACTTTCCAAACAAATCGCATGAAATGGATCTAATACATCAAAACCATGAAAAACGTCGTGCCTCGGAGGATTTTAGGAACGAAGCTCATTTGGTGCCCCCAAACGCCTTCTGAGAGTGAAGATTATCTAAAAAAACTAACACGAGTTTTTTTCAGTATGTTTTATCCTCACTCACATACTTTAACCAACGTAAAATTGTACTAAGCTAAGCACGTTTAAACTTCGAACTTCCTATAATTAAGCGACTAAAAAGCAATGTGCATCTTGTTAATATAAATAGTAGTTACCAATTCTTCTACGTCTTTCTTAACCATACTTTCATGTCTTTAAGATCCCTCTTATTCGGATGTAATCTTGATTCATTCACCTCTCTTAAACTTGAACCTTACATTGGCATAATTACACTTTTGAACTTTTAATTTTAATTGATCATCTCCTAAATTTTGTGATTTATTATAATTACACTTCTAAACTTTTAAGTTGATCAATTAACCTTATGTAATTTCTTAATTGTTGTAATCAATCCTATGTTGGTTAAAATTTTACCATTACACTTGTTATTGAGTTTTATAAATATTTTAAACTTTTTTTTTTTATTAAAATAACATTTGACTGAATTCAAAATTCATAAGAAAAAAAAAAGATGCAAAAACAAAACTAAAATTTGTAATTAAATAATAATTTAAAAAACACTTAGAAATTAATATTAAAATTTTACATTTACTCCGGTTCGTGAGTTACAAATATAATTTTTGGTGGTTACTCATAATTTAAGGGTGAATTGTGCCAATTTTTTCTCTCTTTTGTCCTAATCCTAACCTAAACCCTAATATTTCTTTTTCAAAAAGAAAACATTGTTTATTACGGCAGTTTTATAGCTGTCATACGAATTGTCAACATAATTGACTTTCACATACCCATTTGTGTACGTTCTCATTTCTAATCTATATTTTATTTCATTTTTCATTTTGATTTTAAGCCTTTTCGTCTTTATATTTGCATGTTTTTTTAATATTTAAATTCAAATTAATGACCATTTCAAATCCTCTCAACTTTAAACATTTTAACCGATTTGATTATTACAATTATTTTACCTCACAATAAAACTTTTTCTTGATGGTTGTTTGTGGTCAACTATGTGAAACTTGAATATACATTTATTAGAAGAAAATAACGATTGAAACCATCTATGTTTGTAGAGTGAAGATTCAAATATATAACATTTTAATCGAAAATTAATGTCTTAACAATTACTCAATTACGTTTAATCTTCAAATTTATAATTACCATAAAAAATTCATAATAAGAAATAAATGTTCCACGTTACAATAAATATTTTGAGAGATAACTTAAATAAATAATTGGTAAAACAAAGACCTAAACTATAATATATTTTTTGAAAAATGTTAAGGCTTAGTAATCATTTAACTTTTATATTTTAAATTTGTATTATTTTTGTCCATATATTTTGAAATATATCGATGTGTGTTGGTGCTGGATTCTTTATTTATTTATTTTTCCATTTCAGCCGTTTTTTTCCCCATTTTTATCACAATTTTAACCGAGACACTATTCTTGATAGATGAGCTATAAACATAAGTTTGTATCAAAGAGGTTTTTTTTACCATGTATATAATTTGTGTTGGAATTTCATTAATGTGGACCAAATTAGCCGCATTTTAAAATTATGAGGATGAAAATAAATATTTTAAAAATATAGAAATTAAAATTAAAACACACATTGTACAAAAATTAACATAGATGTTTGAAATGCATGGAAATCAGCCCAAATTATAAAATATCGATTTAAATTCATTCCAATATTTAAATTATTTTGTTGGACTTATAATTTTAAAATAGATGAAAGACTTATATTGAATTATGCCCTTTAAGCAAAGTTCAAATTGTTAAATTCGAAATTGGATTTTTTTTTTTAAATCGTTCCACAATTACGAATGTGGGAGATCAAATAAGAGTATCTATATTTAAATATGATAATAAATATCTTATCTACTAAATTATGTTCGATTTGATATAAAACTTTAGAATCTTACACTCTACATTTGCAATGTAATATTTTTTTAGATAAGAAGAATTGAACTGCCTTATTTTATACTAAGGGTCTGTTTGAATTAATTTGAGAAAAATATGTTTTAACAAAAATTCATTTTTGATAAAAATTATTGAAAATACGCATCAAAATTTATTTCAAATACTCCAACTTCTTTTAAAATGACTTATTTTTTAAAATAATTTTTTGAAAATGCATTCCAATTGCACCATAAATAGAGGATTTCGAAATCTAAAACATTCAAATCATCACATTAAATCCATTTGAACAAATTTCCATTTAAATGGAAACAACCTTACTCCATTGGTCATCATTTCCTAATTCAATTTAAAGTCAAATGGAAAGGGCACCTATTACAGACTATAGTCTCTAAACTTTCATCAATTTAACCATTTATTCCTTCTAATAAAATAAAAATAATTTAATCTTTAAATTTATAAATTACATTCTAATAATTTAGTCTTTATATTATTAAGTTTAAAACAATTTAGTTTATAAACTTTAAAAAATAATAATTTAATCTCTAAACTTAATATTTTTCCTAATGATTTAGTTCTAACGGCAATAATCTTAATAAGACTAAGTATCGATTTTTATTAAGTGGCATGTTCATCTTTATGGTCGATACAAAAATTTGATCCCTATTGAATTTATCAATATACATGTATAAGAAATTTCATGATATCCTAATCATATTTTTCTTATTAAGGGCTAAATTATTACATACGTACATGGACTAAGGGTCCGTTTGGATTACCTTAAGAAAAAATGTTTTTTTAAAAAACCTATTTTTTATTTAAACACTTTTGACAAAAATTGTTGAAAATATTATGAGTTGTTGTCAAACATTTCATTTTTTATTTTTCTAAAATGACATATTCTTTTAAACTAAACACTTGAGAATGCATTTCAAATACACCTTAAATCGTTATACCAATTTCAAAATATATAAACTAAATTGTTAACATTAAATTATGGCTCAATTACAATTTGATAGATATAGTTTGAAGAGCGTTAGAATTTAGGTCTTTGATTCTAAAAATTAAAATTTAGTCCCATGATTTTATAAAACCTCATAAATAATATCTATAGTTCCACGATTAACCGTTTAAGAGAATTTTATCCCTATATAAGAACTAAATTTTAATTATAAACTATAGGATCAACTTCTAATTTAACTTTAATTTATTTTTTTAGTGAAATACATAAATAAGCTTTGACAGATCCAGATCCAGAACCAATTGTCCAAACGCCCCAAGAAGAATCTCAAATTTACTCCAAACATATCCCTTTTTTTTTCTCTCTATGTATATATAATCGTCTTCTCCATTCTCTTCGCTCCAAGTCTAACCCAAGTCCTCTCTCTGATTGAAGCTTCTGCAGCTCTGTCAATTGGTTAACAATGGCGGGAGCTTCGGTCAAACCCACCCCCCTTTTGAAAGATGAACTCGATATCGTCATCCCAACGATTAGAAACCTCGATTTCTTGGAGATGTGGAGACCCTTTTTCGAGCAATACCATTTGATCATTGTTCAAGATGGTGACCCATCGAAGACTATCAAGGTCCCAGAAGGATTCGACTATGAACTCTACAATCGGAATGATATCAATCGGATTCTGGGTCCAAAGGCCTCTTGCATTTCTTTTAAGGATTCTGCTTGTCGATGCTTCGGCTATATGGTTTCCAAGAAGAAGTACATCTACACAATTGATGATGATTGCTTTGTAAGATCTACTTGATTTCGCTGTTGACTTTCGTTTTTTTTGGGGGGTTTTCTTGTGCTTGATTCCTTGAATTACAATTGATTCTGTGTTGATGAGATGCCCAGTTTTTTTTGCAGATCTACTTGTTTGCTTGTTTTGTTGCACTGAACTTTTTTTTGGGTGGGGGGAGGGTCTTCGTTTTCTTGTTCTGAGTTCTTCATCTGGTTGCTGTTTGAAAAGGGTCAATTCTAGTTTTCCTTTTCGTTCTTTTTAAAGATTATGTTATTTGTTTTCTGAATTGACGTGTTCCATTGTTTTTAAAAGTTAAAAGCTTATAAACACCACTTACCCATGTAGTAGCTCTTTGGGAGCAAATATTTAAAATCCAAGTTATAAAAGCTATAAAATAAAAATAAATTTTAAAAAGTAGTTTTTGTTATTAGAATTTGGTTGTGAATTCAAACGTGTATTAAAGAAAGAAATGCCATTGAATCTATCTATTTTTATTCTATCAATCAATGGCTTGTGCGGTTGTCTCAATTCTGGTGAGAAAACTCGGACAATTTCTAAAAACTAAATGATTATCAAATAGGTTAGTCTATCGATTGATGGCTTGTGTAGTCGACTCAATTCTCCTTCTGGCAAACTGTAAACAGGTGTTGGATTTGTATATACCAGGGGAGGAACAGATCTTGTGGAAATGCTTGCTTGTTTGAAACAGATCTTTTGATCTAGAGAAATATAATTTTCTTTAAATGAGTCCTAAGCAACCCCTTTTATCCTCTGGTCAATGGTATTAGGAAGATGAATTTACCATAATCTTTTCGTTTAAGCAGCAATAGCATTTGGTTTAATGGTTATTTAGTGGATGATTTGGCCTTCTATACAACCGTCTGGTTTACATTAGTGTAACTGATTAGAAGTTGAGGAGTCCTTGTTACTGACTGAGAAAATGGGAAAGAAGTAGGGTTAAAGGATGATCAAGATTTGATGGTTTCTTGTAAATCCATCCTTACAGGTTGCGAAGGACCCCTCAAACAAAGATATCAACGCACTCGAGCAGCATATAAAGAACCTTCTATCACCTGCCACCCCACATTTCTTCAACACTCTGTATGATCCATATAGAGAAGGTGCAGACTTTGTCCGTGGATACCCTTTCAGTCTCCGTGAGGGTGTCCCGACTGCGGTTTCTCATGGACTTTGGCTTAACATTCCTGACTACGATGCTCCTACCCAGCTCGTTAAGCCTCGTGAAAGAAACTCCAGGTGTGTGTGGATTATTGCTGTTGTGTTTCAATTAGTTTAACTTGAACACCAAGAAGTTCCAATATGCTTGCATTATTGAGATGTCATTGTAAATCTTGTATAGGTATGTAGATGCAGTCTTGACAATTCCCAAGGGAACCTTGTTTCCCATGTGTGGAATGAATCTTGCATTCGACCGTGAACTGATTGGACCTGCTATGTATTTTGGACTCATGGGTGATGGCCAGCCGATTGGAAGATACGACGATATGTGGGCTGGTTGGTGTGTGAAGGTATATACATTATATACCCAAAATGTGACCCTTTTCTCTCATCTCTAGCCAAATGCAGAGCTAAAGTATTGGTTGATGAACTTATTGCAGGTGATTTGTGACCATTTGGGGTGGGGAGTGAAAACAGGGCTGCCCTACATATGGCACAGCAAAGCCAGCAACCCATTCACCAACCTCAAAAAGGAATACAAAGGGATCTTCTGGCAAGAAGACATAATCCCATTCTTCCAGTCGGTTGTCCTCCCGAAAGAATGCACAACGGTTCAGAAATGCTACATCGAACTGTCGAAGCTAGTGAAGGAGAAACTCGGCCCCATCGATCCTTACTTCGCTAAGCTGTCTGAGGCAATGGTCACTTGGATTGAAGCTTGGGATGAGCTCAACCCTGCTGGAGATGACTCCAATGGCCCTGCCAAGAAGTAGTTGGTTTTGTAAGGAACAAGGGAAACACATTTGGATGCAATAGATTTGATGAGTCTTTTGCTAGTTTTCTTATTTACGTTGCCATAATTTTCGCCCTTCAGTATAATTTTAATCTTAGAAGAATGTTGCTGTTATTTGTTTTGTGTATCCTTCTCTGCGAAACATTGAATTGAGATCAATAACATGGGTAGCCTTTGTTAATTTTGTTGTGCTCCTCATGGAATGGTTTACTAAGTATTAGCTGTTTGTGTCACGTGTTAGTTTCTGATAGGTCCAGAATATCTAAACATCTAACCCGTCTAAAGGAGAAATCTTTTCTCTCTCTTATTTATTGTTTTCCATTTATATTTATTTTCATGATTTATGCTTTATTTACAACTTCTGGGTCCATAATTTTAAACTCTTTGCCCCCAAATACCTCATTTAAGTTCTACTACCGCTACTATAACATTTGAATACAAAAATTAAGCAAAGGAAATCACTTTATATTTGCAATGTTTATAGTTTGATATCTGATGGGATAAAAGACCTTTTCTTTTAAAATTTGTAAGGAAATAGCACGCAAGTTTGATGTGTCATGTGTGTATGATAAAGACATCTAAATTTTTGGGAAAATATGTCACATTGCAGATTTTATATGTATATAGTGCGTGGAGGTGGAGATTCAAATCTTATGATCAAGAACATATGTCCTATCACCACTCAAGTAGACATCTTTGTTCCTGCTTTCTTTCATCATGGTTTAATTATTTCCTTGATTTTCTGATCTAATTTTGTTTTGAACTTTTTGACATATTGTGTTTGTAGTTGTGAATTCTACCATTAATAAAACATTTAGGGGGCATTTGAGACAAAGAGTTAGCTATTATAGTTCTAGATTACTATAGTTTATATTTGGGGTATACATTATTTTAGTTTGGATTATAATAGTATATGTTTGAGGTGTAAACTATTTTAGTTTGAAAAGGAAATAGTAAACACTATAACAAAGAATAAAAAAAGGTAGCAAATAGGAGTTTTGAAATAGTGTTGATTGTAGCAAATTGGAAAATACAAAAATAGTATTTACTGTAGCAAGAGATAATTATTATAGTTTTAGGATAGTCCTTGCTCAAAACACATCCTTAAATAGAAAAATTAAAATCTAATTAAGGTTGAGTTTTTTTTTTTTTTAAAAAAGTTAATAACAGGTATCACTTATTACTAAAACAAAATAGAGATTCTTGACACTTACAGATTGTCAAAATTATCTTTCATCTCTCTTTTCAGTCCTTGAATCGACCATAAAAAAAAGTATCAAACGTCTATCAATGTTAGCCATGAGGTCTATCAATGATAATGATTGAAGTCCATTAATAATAAAGGTGTATAGAGACTAAGTTTATAACATCTATACCTTTGGATGTAAAAAGTATCAATATTTTTGGGGGCTAAAGCCCCATCACAAGGTCTGAGACGACCCAGAAAGCACTTGATTAATTGTTTGCATGTTTGCTTACTAGTATGTTTAGATTAATTTATTATGGAAAACATGTGTAAAGATAGGTATCAAACATCTGTCATTATAAGCGTTTTTTTACCTTTACCAAATTATCATATATGTAATTAATTGATAATATTACATTATAATTTCTATGACGATAAATAGGTGTCATTGTATGACATTTGTTAACTCAAAATATTACCGTGATCAAGATATTATTGACAGTAAAAAGTGACATAATTAGCATATCTATGACAACAACACAATGTCAATATAAATATTTTAATGTTGATTTTTCACTATCTTGATAGAAATGTAAAATTCCTAGTCATTTACTATTGTTGTTTATCATTGATTTGACTTCAATCACTATCATTGATAGATCACTAATGGACTTAGATATTGAGATATGATGAACATTTTAACTATCACACAAGTCTAATTGGAGTTGACTTGAAATTATACTGTAACTATAAATATTTTTAGTTTATATTAACTTTTTATTATTTTAGGTCGTCAAATTACCATATTTTACATATTCTAAAAAAAAAAAGAAAAAAAAAACCATATTTACAATTGTCCAAAAAAAATGGTGGAAAGAAAAACTAGAAAGTGTTTGTGAAACGGAGGCAGTTAAGGGCGGTGGCGGCAGAGAACGGAGGCGAAGCCGCAGTGCCATGGTGGTGTTTAAACAAACTTTTGAGAAGCGCAAAGCAATGGATCTATTGGAGTAAGCCATTTTTTTAATTTACAGTATGGACTTTGTCCAATGTATGTCTTCTAAAACCCACACAATGCCACTATTTAAACATAAACAATTTGGTAAGTAGGAAATAGATTACATGAATACTAATAATGTGTAACATTGAGACACATGGACAACCTTTTAGAAAATTGGGGCATGATACATGGTCAATGGACACTAAGCATGAACATCTAATGGGCATCTATATTATAAAATTTATAATACTCTACCTTAGATGCTCATTATATATAAAATATGTCTCATCAAAACCTTATTCGGAAAAAATCAATGGGAAAAAAATCCTAGTGAAAGGAAAAGAGTTCATATTTCATATAATTATACTCCTAAAAAGTATATTTACTCCCTCATATGGAAACATCACTTGATCTCCGAGTCACCGCATTCCAATGTTGTGCACTAGTTTTTCAAAGATTATGATAAGCAATGCCTTTGTAAATAAGTCTACCATGTTATCTTTCGAACAAATTTATTGTACAGAGATGTCACCATGTTCTTCAAGATCATGAATGTAGAAAAGCTTTGGTGAAATATGCTTCGTTCTATCTCCTTTAATATATCCTCCTTTGATTTGGGATATGCATGCTGTGTTGTTTTCGTATAATATCGTTAGAAGATTTTTATTAGAAGACAAACTACATATTTCACAAATGAGCTGAGTCATTGATCTTAGCCATACACATTCTCGACTAGTCTCAAGAATTGGAAGAATTTCAGCATGATTTGAGGAAGTAGCTGTTATGGTTTGTTTAACTAACCGCCACGATACAACAGTTTCTCCACATGTGAATAGATAACTAGCTTTCTGTGGATCAGATAAACATCCAGAATTTGCATAACCAACTGGATCAAAATTTGATTTGTTTGAATAAAACAAATCCATATCAATCATTCATCGGAGATAATAGAGTATATGCTTGAAGGAACCGTGAGGTTTGATGCAAAAGTGCGATTTTTTCCCAATTTCGTTTTTCATAGTAATTAGAATTACAGTACAAACAAATTATGCATATACACATAATAATTTACAACATGCTTTAGGATAAGAGGAAATGATGAAGGGTTAGGAATTACATACCCTTGAAGAACTGATTCTTCGTGAAACTCCTCCTAGATCCGGTCACGAACCTTTCTCGAAATTCAAACTAAAACCAAGACACCACCATAAGTGAGACCTCTGTATTCTCTGTGGCGGAAGAGAATTGGTAGAAGGTGTAGGCTCTGCTTCTTTTGGAAGAGGGAGAGAAAAAATTGAGAGGAAAAGTTTCCGGGAAGATTTTATGTAAAACTTACAGAAGGTTCTGTTCTCTATTGGGAAGAAGAAGAAAATGTAAAAAAAAAAAAAAAACTAAACTCCCCTTTCCACGATTAAGGGGAGAGAAGTTATTTTCCTCATTTTAATTTTAAAAAGTAAATTAAAATTAATTTAATATATATATATATATATATATAATAACTAACTTATTCTATGTATATATAACTATATATTATATAACACATAAACTATAGTTTTTAATTCTCTCATTAATGCATGGTATTTAATATAAATCACATTTATACTAAGCATAATTATACGAGTCTCATCCATATAATTAGAATTTGAATCATATTTAAATATTTAATTCCTCTCTTAATAAATTGTGTTTTATAATGTATCAAATATATTATATTAATTATATCACACATATATTTAATTTAAATTAATTATATCACATATGATTAATTTTCTCAATTAATTTGAACAATTCAAATTAATCCAAAATTAATTCTCAATAATCCCTGTTGAGCTATAGAGGGACCTTATGGACCTGTAGATTGAAGCTCCAATGATACTTGAAAAATTAATTAAACTCTATTAATTAAATTACTCAACATCCACTAACTGTCGGTCACTCTACTAAAGATCGACAGCTGCACTCTTCGCACTACAGATACATTTTTGTGTCTATTGGATATAACCAATCAATAATGCGATGACCCTTCACAAATTGCTCATAAGTACAGTTGGGTTAAAATTACCGTTTTGTCCCTATAGTTACATCTAACTTCTTAAGTACTACCGATCTCTCTAATGAACAATAAGTCATAGTCCAACTATGACCAAACCCCTCGCAGACCAAGAAAGGGTGTGGCGCCACATTTGTTCAAGCCCTGGAATCAACCCTTAAAGGAGCAATTTATCTACTTATCCCGACATTAGGGAATGAGTGAATTTCGTTTTGTGTAGCTGTGTTCCTAGCTCCCCAATTAGACGAATCCCCAAAATGGTAGGCTTATTGAGTTGGCGATCTGGCCACGCTCACCTATAAAAATCAAAGGCCCGCCTTCATAGGAAGGAGTTCACCACTCACTCAAGATTCAAGTCATATTATCTATGGTCATCTTGGGAAATGTTAGTCTCTATTATTAATGGTGTTATATAATGAGACTATTCATTTCATGGTCCAGTCTTATACAAACTCTTTTATATAGAACACCCCTGCTCATATGTCTGTACGTGAATGATCAAGATCAAATCATTTGTAGCACTTTACAACAATTATAACATCTACAAAGCGGGTGGTATTCATAGTGTCACTAGGATAAGGTTGAAGAAACTCTAAAACTAGAGAACCAGTGAGCGGAAGCGAATCGTTCTAAACTCCATTGAGAAAGAACACATGCATTTATAGTCACTCAGAAACGATTATGCATAAAGAATAAATTACAAAATGCTTCTTAAATTAAATACAAAGGATCGAGTGATAATACCTTTGAAGAATTCTTTCTTCACGTATTTCCCTCGATCAGTCTCCAACGCGTCCAAACAGCACGAATGCAACGATCAACTGGAAGATCCTCGATCACCAGCTAGTTAAACTCGATCCTCAATGCTCGAACTGAAGGAATGATATATCATGCAACGGAAGACTACAGAATCATTAAGCACTTAAACTACATTTAATTTGAGTTTAAGCATACTGTTCATATGATATTCATAAGAGGGTTTGAAATATATATTATCTTTGAAGATTTCCCCACAAATTTAGCTGAAATCCACCAAGATAGAGCTTGAATCACTGAGAGGACTACCATCGAGATCTTCTCTACTATGCTCAAGCTGGAATGTGTGGTGGAAACACTAAATCAAGTTGAATTGATGAAGAACAAATGTAGGGTTTTCGAGTTATCACTTTAGAACGTATAACTCAGAATTGTTTTTTGTTCTTCTTGCATGGAGCTTCTATATATATGAAGAATTCATGCAAATGTATAGGATTGCATGAAGAACAGCTCTAGCTTGAAGATCATTAAATCTAGAAATGGAATTTGGTGATTATCCAACAAATGTGTTAGTAGGTTTTTCCCAAAAATGGAAAAACCCATTAACCTGAAATGATTTCAAAAAATCATTTTACTTAAATTAATTTTATAAAATTAATTTAAATAAAAATAATTTTAATTGATTTTTAATAATATTAATTTAATATCGAAATATTAAATTAATAAAATATTAATATCACCAATGAATCAATTTTAAATTTAAATCATAATTTAAATATTAATTGATTTTTCAATTTCGTTTAATTTCAATTAAATTAAACGTTTATAATTGTATCGTATACAATCAAACGAAAACCCTAAAATTGAATTTGAACATTTCAAATTCATAACCCGAATTTCATACGTCAATACTCAATTTGTTATTCGAATTTAATGAGCCAGTAGAGGGACCTAATGGACCTACAGATCATGAGCTCCAATGATCTGTAACTAATTTGTTAAAACTCTTTAATCGAATTAATTACTATTCGTTAACTATCAAGACATACCACTATAGCTGATAGTTACCTCTCCTCACTATAGATATATTTCTGTCCATATAAACCATAATCAGTAAGTCGATCCTTCATACGTTGTTTGTATTTACAGTTAGGTCATAATTACTGTTTTACCCCTGTAAATACATCTTGTTCCTTAAGTTCCCACTGACACTTTAATGAACAATTTTGATTCATAATACTACTTATGAATCATGTCCTTCTTTATCATGAGAAGGCGGGGCCCCGATTATTCAAGACCTGGAATCAGCACTTAAGAGAACAACCTATCTGCTAACCTTAAAATGCATAGGAGTGAATTCCATCTGGCAGAACTATGTCCCCAGCTATCCATCTGGTCTTATCCCCAAAATGGAAAGCTTATTGAGAGTGCTGCTGGACTACTCTCACCTATGTAGATCAAAGGATAATCTCGAATAAACAGGAGTTCATAGCTAGCTTAGGATTAAGATCGAGTTATCCTAGGTTACTTAAGTATGAAATAGTCAGTTTTAGCAGTTAACAGTCGTTATAAAGAAAACTGACTATTTCGTGGTCCAGTCTATATGCAAACTCATTGCATAGGATGCCTCCACTCACACGTCTCTACATGAATGATCTGTGGATCACATCATCTGTATTACCTATAAAAAATGGACCACATCCAATAGTGTTACTAGGATGAGATACCCAATTTCATCCATATACTTATAGACCATTTATGCTATATACTATTAACTTGATCCTGTTTATGTCACCAAATAAAGT
Source organism: Benincasa hispida (assembly GCF_027475165.1). NCBI lineage: Eukaryota > Viridiplantae > Streptophyta > Magnoliopsida > Cucurbitales > Cucurbitaceae > Benincasa > Benincasa hispida. The sequence continues at coordinate 28,091,963 of NC_143481.1, read as the reverse complement.
TAAAGTATTCATACTATATCCACGGATATGTTTATTGGATTTTCATAATAGAATGCAATCAACTACTTTATTGAATAAGATACTCAATAATATTTTATTGATAAATAGAATGTTTAACATAAAATTTAAGAACTATGAATTCTAGGACATTTCTAATACGAACAGAACAAGACACCACCACAAGGTTACCTTGGTATTCTCAGTGTGAGAATTCAGGGGTTGTGGGCTCTATATGATTTTGGATAGAGGGATGGAGGAAGAAAACGATCGAGTATGCGATGAACAATCATATAGAGGAAGAAGCCTATCATATAGACTTGATACTCGATCACATAGAAGAAGAAGTCTATCGTATAGACTTGATACTCGATCATGTAGTCTCTCAAGCTATCGTCTAGTATACTCGGTGCTATCGCATAGTCACTCGACGAGTAATCCGATAGCGATTTCTATGAGATGATTTGACCGAATGATTTGAAAAATAATTTTTCCTTTTATCTCACAGTTACCATAAAACCGTGTATAACCATCCACCAAGGTTGGTTATTGAGAAAAAGAAATAATAATTATCATATAATTAATAAATTATAAATACATATAATAACTAACTTATCATATTATATTTATAACTAACTTATCATATTATATTTATAACCTATAGTTTTAATAGTGCATCATATGCAACATATAAACCATAGTTCTTTTTCAATTTTATGGTATTTAATATAAATCATATATATATATATATTAACTCCTCCAATCAAATAATGTATCAAATACATCATATCAATTATATCATATATAATTGAATCAATTTAATTATATTATATATAATTAAATTCTCTCTTGTTAATTTAAACACTTCAAACTAACCCAAAATCTGATTCTCAACTTGAATCCATTGAGCTACCAAGGGAATCTTATGAACCTGTAGCTTGAAGCTCCAACAGTACGTGAATAACTGACTAAACTCTTTAATCACGATATCCACCATCCGTTAACTGTCGGGCACTCCACTAAAGACCGACAGTTGCACTTTTCGAACTATAGATATATTTCTGTGTCTATTAGATATAACCAACCAACATTGTGATGACTCTTCAAAAATCGCTCATAAGTACAACTAGGTCAATTTACCGTTTTGCCCCTGTAGTTACATCTAACTTCTTAAGTACCACTGATTCCTCTAATGAACAATAAGTCACGGTCCCACTATGACTGAGTCATCCTTTTCCAAGAGAGGGTGTGGCCACTATGTTCAAAACCCGGAATAAGCTCTTAAGGGAGCAATTTATCTACTTACCCCTACATCGAGGAATGAGTGAATTTCGTCTAGTGTAGTTGAGTTCCCAGCTCCCCAATCAGACGAATCCCCAAAATGGTAGGCTTGTTGAGTTGGTAATCTGGCCACTCTCATCCATACAAATCAAAGGATTGCCTTCATGAGCAGGAGTTCCCAACTCACTCAGGATTCAGGTCATATTACCTATGGTCATCCTAGTGAAATGTAAGTCTCTATTATCAACAGTGTTATATAAAGAGACTAATCATTTCGTGGTCAGGTCTTATAAAAACTCTTTGTATAGGATACCCCACTCGCATGTCTCCACATGAATGGTCAGGATCAGATAATTTGTAGCACTTTACAACACTTGTAACATCTACAAAGTGGGTTGTATTCGTAGTATCACCAAGATAAGGTATCTCTCTTTTATCCATATACTAAAGACCATTTAGGTTATTATTTAAACAAGATCCACATGTATGTCTCTACATACTTGTTTAAATTTACATAAAATAACCTCGGATCTTAGTTTATTGGATTAAATAAATGCTTATAAAATAACACTTATTTTATTAATAACAATATGTTTACAGAGTTACAAACTATGAGATTACAAGGAGATATTTGGAACAACTTCCAAATCAATAAGGAACTTCTAAAGCCAAACAACCTCTTTACCAGCTTCACTATCAGCTACGTATTCGGCTTCCATAGTGGAGTCCGCGATGCATCCTTGCTTGATGCTTCGCCATACTATAGCTCCTCCATTAAGAGTGAACATTAAACCTAATGTTGATTTTCGAGAATCTCTATCAGTCTGAAAGTCAGAGTCTCTGTATCCTGTAAGGATCAGATCTTTATCTCCATACACGAGCATATAGTCCCTCGTTCTTTGAAGATACTTGAGGATCGTTTTGATCGTCGTCTAGTGATCTAATCCTGAATTAGATTGATATCGACTGACAATCCCTACTGCATAGCAAATTTCAGGTCTAGTACATAACATTGCATACATAAGACTACTAACAACCAATGCATAGGGATCCGTCTCATTTCCTTAACCTCTTGAGATGTCTTAGGACATTGTTCCTTAGACAAAAAAAATTCCATGCTTGAAAGGTAATAAACCCTTCTTAGAATTCTGCATCGAATATCAGACAAGCATCTTGTCAATGTATGATGCCTAAGACAAGGCCAACCTTTTGTTCTTACGATCCCTTATGATTTGGATCCCTAAAATAGACTACACCTCTCCCAAATCTTTCATTTGGAATTGGGCAGCTAGCCATTTCTTAACGTCAGTAAGAAAACCTACATGATTCCCAATGAGTAGGATATCATCCACATACAGCACAAGATAAGCTACTGAGTTGTTGATGATTTTCTTGTAAACACAAAGGCTCATCAATATTCTGATGAAAGCCAAATCTTATATTCCAAAATCTAGATGCTTGTTTTGAAGGAACTCTTATTCAAGAGTACCTACGAGCGGAAACGGATCTTTCTAATTCATTGTGACAGAATTACAGCATATACATTCAAACATACTTTTATAATGCTAAAGGGATCAAGAAATCATACCAGATGAAGATTTCTCGAATCTGAAGCCCAACCATCTACCTCGAATAGTCATCATTCAAACAGAAGGAATCGGAGAAGACAACACCACTTAGAGCCTTCAGTATTCTTGGAGTGAGAATCCAAAGTGTGGACTTTGTTCGGATTTGGTAGAGGGAAGGAGGAAGAGCGACTGTACACAACGATTAAGCAAGTGGGAGATGTGGTCGTCTATCGCATAGACAATATGTTTGATCGTTTAGGTAAAGTATACGATCCTGTAGTAAAAGTAAACGATCGTGTAGGAAAAGGGTGAGTGATCGTACAAAACGATCGCGTAGGAAAAACTAAGCGATTGTCTATATGATCGTTTAGTAAATACTAGGAGCTAAACGATCGCTTAGGAAAAAGGTAAACATTCGTTTAGATAATAGCGCACGATGGTGCAATTGGTGTGCGATCGCTTAGCAATATCGTATATATAAGCGATCAGTCCTATCATATAGGTACTAATTTTCTAAATGATGATACTATCTTTTTCATAATACTCGCGCACCCCGAGATCAACATACTGTCTGCTATTTATAATGCACTCCTCCGTTATTTTAAACGAAGAGGCGCCTTTTCATTTCCTTTATAACCGTCCAATTAATGTGATCTTATCACATTCATAACTTATAAATTAATATCAAATATTAATTATAATATTTTTTTCCTCTACTAGATATAAATCATATTTATATCCAATTTCCTCCAAATTAATGTATCTCATATATAAAGTTAATTACATCATATTTAATTAACTCGTTCAATTATATCATATCTAATCGAACTCCCTCTTGTCAATTTGAACATTTCAAATTGACCCAAAAACTGACTCTCAACTTGTATCCAAGCTACCAAGGGGACTTTATGGACCTATGGCTCGAAGCTTCAACGGTACGTGAATAGCTGACTAAACTCTTTAGTTACGATATCCACCATCCGTTAACTACCAGGCATTCCACTAAAGACTGATAATTGAACTCTTCTTGCCATAGATATTTCTATATCCATTAGATATAACCAAATATTAGTACGATGACCCTTCACAGATGCTCGTAATTATAGCAGGCCAATTTACCGTTTTGCCCCTGTAATTACATATTCCTCCTTAAGTACCACTAATCCCTCTAATGAACAGTACAACATAGTCCAACTATGTGTGAACACCTCTCGGGCCAAGAGAAGGTATGTGGCACCATATAGTTCAAGCTCTGGAATCAGCCCCTAAGGGAGCTATCTGTCTACTTACCCCTACCTCGGGGAAGGAGTGAATTTCATCTTGTGTGGCTGAGTTTCCAGCTCCCAAATTAGACGAAACCCTAAAATGGTAGGTTTGAGTCGGTGTTCTAGCCACTCGCACCCATGCAAATCAAAGGACCGCCTTCAATGGCAGAAGCTCCCAACTCACTCAGGATTGGGGTCATGTTACCTATGACCATCCTAGTGAAGTGAAGTCTCAGTTATGAACAGTGTTATATAACGAGACATTAACACTTCGTGGTAAGGTCTTATACAAACTCTTTGTATAGGACGCCCCCGCTCCCCTACACGAATGATCAGGATCAGATCATCTGTGATAAGTCACAACACTTGCGACCATTCCAAAAAGCGGGTCGCATTCATAGCGTTACCAGGATAAGGTTTCCCTCCTATATCCATATACTATAGACCATTTTGGTTATCACTCAAGACATGATCCACTTGTATGTTACCACAAACATGCTTAAGTTACATACAGATAACTAGGGATTTTAAGTTTATTGGTTTGTGGTAAAATGAAAAACATCTTAATGTGCAAAGTCAAATAGTAAAGTAAATATCATTTATATTATACATCACAAATATTCGTACAAAGTTGTTTACAAACTACTGGACACGAGACTTTAGGGCACAAAATGCAACAATCTCCCACTTGTCCTAAAGCGAAGTGGGGAGTATAAGTAAATAGGCACAAAACAATAAACTAGGGGATAAAAACCCAGTACAACAAAATCTCCCACTTGTCCTAGTCCAGCCGCAGGCGGTCCCGTAGACCCATGCTCTGATGGTTACTCTCAAACACTGTAGCCGTGAGAGCCTTCGTAAACGAATCAGCAACATTTTTCTCCGAGGTGATCTTCGTGACGATCACGCCACCTCGATGCACTATCATGCGGATCGACTTTAACATAGCAACAGGTGAGAAAGTCTCCTCATAGTCGACTCCCTCCACCTAGGTATAACCCTTTGCCACAAGTCGAGCCTTGAAGGTTTGCACTTTCCCATCAACACCCCGTTTGCACTTATAGATCCATTTATAACCTATAGGTCTTACCCCATCAGGCTGATCTATAAGATCCCATATCGAGTTGAAGTACATCAACTTCATCTTAAGATTTATGGCTTTGACCTATTCATCCCAATCAACATCCTCCATTTCCTTTTTATAGGACAACGGATCCTTAACGTCGCCATCTGTCACCATAGCTAGGATTTTTGTGAAACCCAAATAAGATCAGGCGAGTTCGTAACTTGATGACGGGCACAAATGCACGTCATCTTAGGCTTTTTATTTAGAATTATGAGGATTATTAAGTGAAATATGCGACGAATATGTTACGAATTCATGAGAAAATGAGTTTGCATTGTTTGGCATTAAGAATCTCGGCTAACCCATTATTATGCATTCAATTGTCTATCTTTGTAGCTAACGCAAGAAGCGAACGCATACGCGGAAGTCGGGCTATCGCAAATACGATTGCATGTGGAGAATTTCTCCATCGCAAAGGCAGACACATATGTTCGACGCATGGATGTTGCGGCCATCAACCACATGCGTCTATCGCATAGAAGTTGCGATCGCCAAGCGATTGCGGTCATCGCGTAGAAGTTGCGGTCATCAAGCGAATGCGATCATCGCAAGATTGCGGCTACACGATGATAACCATAATAGAAGGATGAACGCAAGGTTGGTGGAATGGAAACATGAATGCATATCTCAGGAGAATTAAAAGATGATGTTGACATTTCACCTACCACGCTATTAGCAGCAAAGATTCAGAAAAGGACCATCGCGCCGCGAATGTCAGAATCAGAGCAGGTCCATTAATGTTATCGGCGATCAAGCTCTATAAATAGAAGCGGACGGGCAGAATTTCATTTCATCCAAGGTTTTCTGCCCGAGGGTGGATCCTTATGATCCATACCAGAAGCATTAGAAGAAAGCTTGAGAGTTCTTCATCTCCTTCATCCATTCCGAGTGACGATATGAGCCTTCATCGGAGTCAGAGCTCAAGAGATTCTGCTCCACCGCCCTTCCATGGCACCATCGGCAGCCTTGACACACATCTACTGGAAGCAAGACATTGCTTCTAGCTGGTCCTTTCATTTCCTCTTCTTTCCTTATATTGTATTGTATTACATTTTGGCTTAAGGAATTAATACATTTTATGATCAATGCATTTCTATATTTCCTTCAATTTCATCTCCATCTTCCTTTACTTATCATCCTTAACTTTCATTGCATCATTAAGTAAGATTGCTAGAGTATCACATACTTAATCATGCGGCATAGGAATATGAAGCATGTAGCAACCCATCGAGAGGTGTGCGTTGCGTGAGTGTGTGAGAAAACCTTATTTGCTTAGTGTGAAGCTGTAGGAACGCTTGTCTATAAGCTGACGCAATGCTTGTCTATAAGTAAAATCAGCAACAACTAACTGCTTGGGAGGGTAAGTGGTTGGTCGCATTAAGCAGTGTAAGTAAGTGTTCACTAGAGATATGAATAATCTTATGTCAACCAGGCTTTTGCGGTTACCTTGTCTTATGTATGCGTCCATCACACCTTTAGAGCTACTCGAGAGAAAGTCTAAAGAAAGAGCCTAAGACTTGAGAGAGCTAGGTTAGAATCGAGGCTCGGGAGAGCTAGATTAAGTTCGCATGAGCAAGAATGAAGACTTAGGAATAAGTTCCGTTTGCTATTACAAATCACGTGCATTTGCGGCGGGCGTGTATGGCATGATCGCATTAGTTTCCATTGGCTGGGGTTTCCCTTGCGGTCAAGCTTAGGGTTGCGATGAAGACATCCACAAATTTTATATATTTTCCATACATTTACTACGCGTCAACAGTTGTCGTGTCTTTACCTCTCAATCATATTCTCACCGCTTACTCTGCTAGTTAGGAGTAGGAGTAGTTTATAGATTACAACCCCCATCATTCTTTTATTCATCTGCCGTAAACACATCACTGCATACATTTAGCTACAAGTCCCTTAGTTCGACCTCGGATCACTCGAGAAACTTGCATCCGCGTTAGACTTGGTGTGAGCGCAAGAAAACTTGTGACAGGAATGCATGGTCATCACATACATTTATAATCGCATATTGCATAGTTCAACGCATGACCACCGATGTATGAGAACCAACGTATAGCTTAAGATATGCATCGCATATTGCATCCCACTAATTTTAGTCATCAAGCTTAGAACTAACGTCATCATAACCCTCCCACTGCGTCGAGGTTCCCCAACTCTTGAGGTGGAACCGACCTACTAGATGAACTATCATCGAAAATTCTATTTGATGAATCAGGTCCTTCAACAACTCTTATTGAAGTTACAGTAGTTTCTTTGTAAAGCTCATTTAGTACGACTTTACTACGTGGACTGTGCTCCCTGAATTGATCATTCTCCAGGAAAGTAGCATTTGTGGAAACAAACACCTTGTTTTCAGATGGATCATAAAAGTAACCTCCTCGTGTACCTTTGGGGTAGTGTACAAAGAGGCACAACTTCGATCGTGATTCCAACTTCTTGGGATTTGCCTTAAGTACATGTGCTGGGCAACCTCATATATGGAAGTGACGCAAACTAGCTTTACATCCGTTCCACAACTCTAGAGGTGTTCTTGAAACACTCTTAGAAGGAACACAATTAAGAATGTATACTGCAGTCCCCACTGCGAAACCCCAAAACGAGTCTGGTAAGGAAGCGTAACTCATCATCGAACAAACCATGTCCAACAAGGTTCTGGAGAAATTCGTTGACATTTAGATTGAGTTACGATAGTTTTAAACATCTCTATGTTATGGAGGGAACTTACGGCTAAAGTTCTTAGCACATACAAGTTATTTTCCAGTATAGCTGTACAAATTTCAACATCATCCTTACGAATAAACACTTTATTCAATAGTGTAATTGTATTGTAACAGACACTTTACTGAAATAAGGTTCCTTTTAATTTCAGGAACTACAAAGATATCTTTTAATATAAGAAACCTATTTCGTAAAGTAAACTGGATATCTCCCACTGCTACAGCTAAGATGACATGCCCTGCTGCCTACTCACATCATCATCTCACCAGCCTCCAACCGTCGCCAGGATCTAACCTTCTAAGAAGAAGATCATACATGATTAGTGACGCCCGAATCTAATATCCAAGTAGAATCATCATTCTCCACTAAACAAGTTTCTAATACAAATAAATCATATTTACCTCTGTCTGCCCTGGCCTTAGCCTTGGCAGCCTCTTTTCTTTCAGATCACGAGGACAATTCCTCTTCCAGTGTCCGTCCTAGTTACAGTGGAAACATTTTCCTTTTTCAACTGATGGTGGACGCTTCTTCTGGGCGATAGGTGGCGGGTTAGCAGGTGCATTCCCTTTCCCTTTACCACCCTTCTTCTTTTTCCATTTTCCAGAGTTAGAAGTGGAAGGTGCAGATTTTGTTCCTGAGGTCGATTCTCGATAGAACCTTTTAGAGGACGAGACAACATTTGCCTCACCTCCCTTTTTCTCCTTACTTTTTAGCAAGGATTGGTAAGTCTACAACTCATTGAGGAGAGTGGTAAGGGAGTATTCCACATTGTTAAGAATCGCATTGCTGACAAAGTAGAGGAAACTCTCCGACAATGAATGCAGGATAATGCTAACCTAACTACCCTCATCGATTTTAGACCTATTCATTTCTGCCACGTTAAAGTGGACCATCATATTTAGCACGTGTTCACGAACAGAGGTGCCTTCCTCCATTTTGGAGCTGAAGATGTGTTTCAGAGCCTCATGCTTGAGCTGTCTAGACAGCTGTCCGAACATTCTCCGCAGGGATTCCATGATCTAACAAGCTGAGACCTTGGACTCGTGTTTCTTGGCCAAAACGTCACTTAGACTGGCCAGAATATAGGCTCGGGCCTTCTCATTTGCCCATATCCAATGCTCGTATGCTGTTCAAACATTTCAAGTAGCGTTCTAAGGTGGAATAGGAGGACATTCCTCCGTAAGGACAAACTTCAGATCCTCGATGATGAGTATCATCATGAGCATATGTTTCCAACTTGAATAGTTTTAGCCATTCAGTTTTTCGGCGTTAAACAAATTGATAGTGGCTGATGCCATTAAAAAACCGTTGCTGAAAAAAAAAACGAATAACCTTTTATAAGACTTTACAAAAACCACTTTTTAATTAACCAATTAATTTTTAGCAAAACAGATTCCAAGTACCTTAAGTGAAAAGACTTCTATTTTGCAATGATGCCCTTATGAGGCAGGACAAACGTTATCGGTAGGGTGATCGGATGACCCTTCACTGGGATGAGACAATCTCATTCATTAGCCAAAACCAACTCTTAGAATTAAACCTAATAGCCACCATTTGTTCGGTCCAGAATAGTTAACCCTTAACAATCCCGCGTAAGTGTAACCCCTCATTTCGGCCCCAGAGTCCTGCTCTAATGCGCTTACCATAGGGTAAAAACAGATTAGGACAAGAGACTAAGTAACCTTATCCTCTTACAGGAGATCAAATAAAGAAACGCGCAAAAAAACCATCCTATAGGGGGACACACACAGGAGGCCACGAGGTGATGTGCAGAAACTTTATTCAATCCAACGAGGGAGATCGAGGGATATGCTGTCGCACTTCCCATTCCCACTTACTATGAACACTCTCTCTATCCACCTTGATATTGACCTACCCAAAGATGCCTCGAGGCCGAGGGTAAATCTCACGGTGTAGACTATGAGGGAGAAACGCGAGAGGTGAAAATGAAACATCAAATGCCCCAAGAACCTCACACTGAATTTCTACCTAGGGGTTTATTAACCTAGACAATCCGGCTACTGATTATGATCTAAGTCATTTATAAAGTTTGCTAAAAAATAACTTTTGTCTTTGAAAAAAAAAAACCAAGTAGTCACATCAAGCTCTTTAATGGACTGGCTTTAGTTTGTATGCATCAAATTTATCTAAATTACCTTTCCAGGTAGGTTCCCAGGTAGGGATGTTCCGTTGCCATCATCTTAAATACCCCAGCCTAGACAGAACCCGCCTTCGACAAAAGGTCTACTATAGATAGACTTGTTACATATTAATCTTTTACTAATTATTTTAGTTCTAATTTCATTTTATAACCATTTATAAAATAAACAACTAAAAAAATCATCCCACATAACGAAGTATTTATAATGCTTATAAATATAACGTTAAAAAATTAAAGCATACATAAATATAACCCTTTGTTGGATTAACTCGTAGTTTGTAAATTAATAAACATATTCTGTTTTATTTTTCGATAAAATTGTTATTGAAATTGTAAACTTGAATCCAATAAACTAAGGTCCTGAGGCTATTTAACGTAATTTGAACTTTATGTAGTGACATAAATGTGGATCAAGTTCAAATATATAGCCAAAATAGTCTATAGTATATGAATAAGGTTGGACGCCTTATTTTGGGGACACTATGGATGCGGCTCATTTTGTAGTTAGTACAAACGATGTGATCCTAAATCGCTCACGTAGAGACATGAAAGTGGAGGCATTCTATGTAAAGAGTTTACATAAGGCTGAACCATGAAATAGTCACTTTTTACGTTCTAAATGCTGTTTAATGTATAAAGCTGACTATTGCGTTAATTAATGACCTAGGTAACTTAATCTTAATCCTGAGCTAACTATGAACTCCTGTTCACTTGGAATTATCCTTAGATCTGCATGGGTAAGGCAGCTCATTATCGCTGGCCCAATAAGCCTCCCATTTCAGGGGTAAGATCAGGTGGATAGTTGGGAACATAGGGTACAAGATGGAATTCACTCCTACCCGTTATAGGGATAGTAGATAGGTTGTTTCCTTTAGTACTGAATCTAGATTTTGAACAAGGGGCCCCACCCTCTCCTTGTCCCGAGAGAGGTTTGGTTTATAGGTTGGACCTTAAGCCAATTGTTCATTAGAGGATTAGTGGAACTTAAGGAATAAGATGTAGTCTTGGGGGTAAAACGGTTTTTATGGCCCAGCCAAGATTACAAATGACCTATGAAGGATTAGCTTACTAATCATGGTTATATCATATGGACACAAATATATCTATAGTAAGGGGAGTGCAACTACGAGACTATAGTGGAATGACCCGTGAGTTAACGAATGTTGATTAGCTCCGTCTAAAGAGTTTAGCCAACTAATCTCAGATCATTGGAGCCCATGATCTATAGGTCCATTAGGTTCCCCTACTAGCTCATATGGAATAAACTTAGAATAGTATGATAGAATAATTCGAATTGTTCGAATTAGGTGAAGAAAGAGAAACCGACAAGTATATGTGATATAGTGGTTGTTTTTTTTTTTTTTTTTTTTTTTTTTTTTTTTTTTTAGTTTATAGATACAAATTTAATATTTAAATGTGATTTAAATATCAAGAATATGAATACGTTCATATTCGGAAGCTCAAAAATAATGGAAATGGTCAAAGATATAAAAAGTCAAAGAGTTGACTTTTGACTTTGAAAAATCAAACTTTGACCGATCTTATATTCAAATGTAATTTGAATTTTGAGAAAATGAATGCAGATTCATACTCAGGAGGTCAAAATTAGTCAACATGGAAAAAAATCATAAAAAGTCAAAATGTTGACTTTTAGGTCAAAGTTTGACTTTAACAAAATGACTATTTTGCCCTTTGACTAAAGTTAGTGGGAAAATCCAAACTTTTGTTGGATAATTCCACTAACAAAATAGTGGGCTAGGTGTTGGCTTATAGTGAAGACATTAAGCCCACTTAGATAGTGGATTCTAGGTGTTGGGTTTTTATGAATTGATTTCATGAAATTTTTGCATGGCTTTTTTCTATAAATATGGGCTTTGAATTTGGATTAAAAACTTTTTGCCACTTTTACCAAAATAGTTTTCAAAATTGGGCTGGAAAAATAAAAACCCAAACAAAAAATTCCATCTCTTTCTCTCTCTCGGTTTCTTCATCCATCGGGTCCTACAATCCAGTTCTGAGTTCAGAGGATAGTAGGTCAGCTCTAGTGGTTGTCCGGCTCATGTTTGGGTGGAGATAAAAGCATTTCCGGAGCTTCAAAGGTAATTTTTCATAATTTACTGTTTTCCCTTCATTTGCATGCTAATTTCCTTTTAATTAAAAGCAATTATTAATTAGATCCTTATTCCGCTGCGTATGTCGTGTTCCATCACCCTTATATTATATGATGCATGAGCATACATTTATGTAAATTAAAACATACTTCTATAAATGATAACACTTATAATAAAGAGAATATGCATGACCTAAGGTGGGATTTATCTATATGTGCATACTATATGACATATTAAAAACATACATTGCATGTAATAAATAAAGGATTAATGGACCGAGATGAGCTTTTACAAAATCAGAATGAAATAACCCTATCTATTACATTTTTCATCGAACAAACCAGTTCACAGGAGAACCAAGTCTTGAACCGCCAGGAGGACTCCATCGTGTAGTAAATGCCGAAGGTAGACGATCATCCATCGCGAACTAGATGATAGGAGCATAATTAAAGGATCACGTAGACGACAACGAGGCAGCGAAGCCTGATCGTCTATGCGATCGCATAGCGTGACGACATAAATGATTTACCTTGCGTTACTAAGCGATCGTTTAATCATTTACTAAGCGATGAAGCTTGCTGACTTAAATGCTCATCCAGTGCGCGCGCGTGTTAAACGATACGCGAGCATCTCATCGTCTAACCAATGCATGCAACCAGGTAAACAATTTACCTTGCGTTACTAAGCGATCGTTTAGTCAGTTACTAAGCGATGAAACTTGCTGACCAAAATGATCGTCTATATGATCACTTAACGCAGCATCAGGTAAACGATTTACCTTGCATTACTCAGCGATCGTTTAGTCAGTTACTAAGCGATGAAGCTTCCTGACCTAAATGATCGTTGATGCAATCACTTAACGCGGTGTCAGGTAAACGATTTACCTTGCATTACTAAGCGATGAAGCTCACTGACCAAAATGATCGTTTATGCAATCACTTAACGCGGCGTCAAGTAAACGATTTACCTTGCGTTACTCAACGATCGTTTTGTTAGTTACTGATGGCGGTAAATTGGAGGTCAATTTTACTCGACAACCAAACTCCCTTGGACGTGGTATGCAATGCATGTTCCTAAGATATGCGTTGATAGTCATGTGTCGATGGTCATGCGTTAGAATGAATATGCGTTAATAAATGTATGCGATGACCATGCGTCCTGCCACAAGTTTTCTTGCGTTCACGCCAAGTATAACATGGACGCAAGTTTCTCGGGTAATCCGAAGTCGAACACAGGAACTTGTAGCTATATATATGCAGTGATGTGCATGCGGCGGTTGAATAAAAGAATGGAGGGGATGTTACTAAGTTAATCCTACTCCTACTCCTATCTAGCAGACAACGCAATGAGGATATGCATGAAAGGTAGAGATACGACAAACCTTGACATGAAATAAATGTATGGGAAAATAGATAAAATGCATAGATGTTTTCATTGCAACCTTTAAGAGTGACTGCGAGGGCAACCCTAGTCAACGCAAGCCAATGTGATCATGCTACACTCATGCACGGTAAGTCATTTTCCAATGAAAATGCGGTGCTCCTAAGTTTAGGACGCATGTGTTGAATGCATAGTGTCCATAGAGCTTATTCCTAAGTCTCTACTCTTTTCCTATGCTATGATGCAAAATGCACACAATGCTGCGGTGACCGCACTCAATCATATCCTATCTCTAGGATGCATGCTATGGGTTAATAGCAAACAGTGCTTATTCCTAAGCTTCTATCTCTTGTATTATGTGTTCTAATCTGACTCTCCCGAGCCTAGATTCTCACTTGACCTTCCCAAGCCTATATCCTGTCCTTAGATTACCCTCCTGAGTATCCCTAATGGATGAATGAAGCATACATAATACAAAACAATTGCATGAACTTGGTTGACGTAAGATTGTTACTATCCCTAGTGAACAACGCAAACCTTGCTTAATGCGTTCAACCACTTACCCTCTCAGGCAGTTGGTTGTTGCTGATTTCACTCATAGACAAGCAATGCTTTAGCCTATAGGCAGGCGTTGCAGCAGCTGCACACTAAGCAAATAAGGTTTTCTCACACACTCACGCAATGCACACCTCTCGATGGTTTGCTACATGCTTCATATCCCTAATCCACATGACTAAGTATGCAATACCCAAGCAATCCCACTAAGTGCTGCAATGAAAGTAAAGATGCTAAACAAAGAAGATGGAGATGGAGTCAAAGGAACAGAGAAATGCATTGAAAATAGATTGTATTAATTCCTTAATTCAAAATGTCATACAATACAATATATAAAAAGAAAGGAAAAAGAAATGACCGGTTGGAAGCAAAGACTTGCTTCTAGCGGATATGCATCAAAGCTGCCGGTGGTGCCATGGATGGGCGGAGGAACTGACTCTCTCAAGATCTAGCTCCGGTCGTCACTCGGAATGGATGAAGGAGGTGAATAACTCTCAAGCGTCTTTTTTCGCATTTTGTCTGGATCGCGGGAAAAATCCCAGTTGAGGGATAATCTCTGGATGATTTGAAGTTATGCTCAACGACTTCTATTTATAGAGCTTGGATCGCCAATAGCATTAATTGGACTGCTCTGAGTTTGACGTTCGGCGCATTCGTCCTTTCTGAACCTCTGCCACTAACGGCGTGGTAGGTGAAATGTCAACATCAGCTTTGGATATTCTCGAGGTAGATGTGTTGATGCGTTCATTTCACCTACCTTGCATTGATCCATTAATTTGCGTTGTTCGTAGCCACAATCATTCAATGGCCACATTCGCTTAATACCGCAACTCTACATGATGACCTCAATCACCTGACGAGCGCAATTCCCATGCGATGGACACATGTGGCTGATCACCACAACACCCATGTGTTGATCTAATACATTTGCCTTATGATGGAGAGCTTCTTCGTATGCGGTCATCTATGCGGTGGTCCGGTTTCCACGTTTGCGTTCATTTCCTGCATTAGCTACAAAGATAGAACATTGAACGCATAATTAATGCAAAATAACGGGTTAGCTGAGATTCGACATGCTGATCGACGCAAGCTCATATTCTTGTGAATTCCTATCATGATCGATGCATATTCTGTCTAACAACCTTCATAATTCTAAGTAAAAAGCCTAAGATGACATGCATTTCTGCATGTCATCAGTTACTAAGCGATGAATCTCGCTGACCTAAACGATCGTCCAGTGCACGCGTGCATTAAGTGATACGCGAGCATCACATTGTCTATACGACCCGATACTCAATGATTGCGTAATCGCTCTTCGACACGATGCGATCAACCCTTGATCGTTTACCTGATCATCTACACAATACGATCATCAGTGATCGCATACCCCATTGACTGCACGATGCAATCAACACTTGATCGCATACCCCATCGTTTGATTGATGCGATCAACAGCGATCACGTACTCCATCATCTAATTGATGGATCAACAACAATCGCGTACTCCATTGACTGCACGATGTGATCAACACTTGATCACATACCATCCTCAAAGAACCATAACGCTTGCTCCGATCTTCTTTGCGAACAATTCAAAACTCAAACAAACTTCGAATATAGACTCGATAACGATTATTAATGCCCAAAAACGTTGGGGCCATTACAAACAACCGCAAATGTAAAAGAATTAAAATAAACTGAGGCTAGCATCCACGAAAACATCCATAAATCCGCAAATCCACAAAAATTTTACGATTAAATAGTGTAGAAATGCACCCATCAAGAACGTATTTGCAATTCTTTTGCAGCAATGAATTGGAATATCAGAAAATCGGGTACTCTGATACCAATTGAAGGAACTCTTATTTAAGAGTACCTATGAGCAGAAGCGGATATTTCCAATTCATTGTGACAAAATTACCACATATACATTCAAACATACTTTTATAATACTAAAGGGATCAAGAAATCATACCAGATGAAGATTTCTCGAGTCTGAAGCCCAATCATCTACCTCGAAAAGTCACCACTTGTACAGAAGGAATCGGAGAAGACAACACCACTTAGAGCCCTTAGTATTCTTGGAGTGAGAATCTAAAGTGTGGGCTTTGTTCGGATTTGGTAGAGGGAAGGAGGAAGAGCGACCGTACACAACAATCAAGCAAGTGAGAGATGTGGTCTTCTATCGCATAGACAATATGCTTGATCGTTTAGGTAAAGTATATGATCATGTAGTAAAAGTAAGCGATCGTCTAAACGATCGTGTAGGAAAAGGTAAACGATCGTCAATACGATCGTGTAGGAAAAGGGTGAGCGATCGTACAAAACGATCGTGTAGGAAAAACTAAGCGATCGTCTATACGATAGTTTAGTAAATACCGAGAGCTAAACGATCGCTTAGGAAAAAGATAAACGATCGTTTAGATAATAGAGCGCGACTGTGTAAACGGTATGCCATCGCTTAGCAATATCGTATATGTAAGTGATCGTACAGTCCTATCGTATAGACGCTGATTTTCTAAACGATGACACTATCTTTTTCACAATACCCACGTACCCCGAGATCAACAAACCGTCTGCTATTTATAATGCACTCATCCGTTATTTTAAACGAAGAGGCGCCTTCCTATTTTCTTTATAACCGTCCAATTGATGTGATCTTATCACATTCATAACTTATAAATTAATATCAAATATTAATTATAATATTTTTTCCTCTACTAGATATAAATCATATTTATATCCAATTTTCTCCAAATTAATGTATCTCATACATAAAGTTAATTACATCATATTTAATTAACTCGTTCAATTATATCATATATAATCGAATTCCCTCTTGTCAATTTGAACATTTCAAATTGACCTAAAAACTTACTCTCAACTTGTATCCAAGCTACCAAGGGGACTTTATGAACCTATGGCTCGAAGCTCCAATGGTACGTGAATAGCTGACTAAACTCTTTAGTCACGATATCCACCATCCGTTAACTGCCAGACATTCCACTAAAGACCGACAGTTGAACTCTTCTTGCCGCAGATATATTTCTATGTCCATTGGATATAACCAATCATCAGTACGACGACCCTTCACAGATGCTCGTAATTACAGTAGGCCAATTTACCATTTTGCCCCTGTAATTACATCTTCCTCCTTAAGTACCACTGATCTCTCTAATGAATAATATAATATAGTCCTACTCTGTGTGAACACCTCTTGGGCCATGAGAAGGTGCGTAGCGCCACATCGTTCAAGCCTTGGAATCAGCCCTTAAGAGAGCTATCTATCTACTTGCCTTTGCCTCGGGGAAGGAGTGAATTCCATCTTGTGTAGCTGAGTTCCCGCTCCTAAATCAGACGAATCTCCAAAATGGTAGGTTTGAGTCGGCATTCTTGCCACTCGCACCCATGCAAATCAAAGGACCGCCCTCAATAGCAAGAGTTCCCAACTCACTCAGGATTGGGGTTATGTTACCTATGGTCATCCTAGTGAAGTGAAGTCTCAGTTATGAACGGTGTTATATAACGAGACATTAACACTTCGTGGTCAGGTCTTATATAAACTCTTTGTATAGGACGCCCCGCTCACATGTCCCCTTCACGAATGATCAGGATTAGATCATCTGTGACAAGTCACAACACTTGTGACCATTCCACAAAGCGGGCCGCATCTGTAGCGTTACCAGGATAAGGTTTCCCTCTTATATCCATATACTACAGACCATTTTGTTTATCACTCAAGACATGATCCACTTGTATGTCATCACATACATGCTTAAGTTACATACAGAAAACAAGGGATTTTAAGTTTATTGGTTTCTGGTAAAATGAAAAATATCTAAATGTGAAAAGTCAAATAGTGAAGTAAATATCGTTTATATTATACATCAGAAGTGTTTGTACAAAGTTGTTTACAAACTACTGGACATGAGACTTTAAGGCACAAACCCCAAGATGTTTTAGTCCATAAATGGACCGATTAAGCTTGCAAATCTTTTACTCTAGATATTGTTCAATGAATCCTTCTGGTTGAATCATATAGATGGTCTTCTCAAGATTATCATTGAAAAAGAAGTCTTGATGTCCATTTGCCATATCTCATAGTCATAATATGTGGCTATGGACAGGCGAATCTTGATAGACTTTAACATGACAATAGGTGAGAAAGTTTCTTCATAGTCCACTCTCTCAACCTGGGTATAGCCCTTTGCCACAAGTCTAGCCTTAAAGGTATGTACCTTTCCATCTACACCTCTTTTCCTCTTGTAGATCCATTTACAACCTATAAGTTTTACCCCATCAGGTTGATCTACAAGCTCCCAGACAGAATTGAAGTGCATAGACTCCATTTCTTGATTCATGGCTTTAATCCATTCATCTTTGTCAACATCTTCCATTGCTTGCTATAAGATAACGGATCCTCAACTCCATCATCAGATATGATGTTTTGGGCTTTTGTTAAACCCATGTAGCGTACATGTGGGTTCACAACCCTCCCACTACCTCGAGGCAATTGAGATGGTTGACATCAACAACTCTTGTTGATCTATCAGCCTGTTCAACAACTCTTGTTGAAGTCTCAGCAATCTCATTAGAAATCTCATTTAGAACAACTTTACTTCGTGGCTTATGATCCCTTATGTGGTCTTCTTCCTAGAAGGTAGCATTTATTGACACAAACACCTTATTTTCACTTATATCATAGAAGTATCCACCTCTCGTTTCTTTGAGGTAACCTACAAATAGGCATACTTTCGAATGAGGTTCCAACTTTTTAGGGTTAGCCACAAGCACGTGGGCTGGACATCCCCAAATTTTGAAGTGGCATAAACTACCTTTACAGTCTCTCTATAACTCAGAAGATATTTCAGAAACACTCTTTGAGAGAACATTGTTCAAAATGTAAACTGCAGTCTCTACTGCATATCTCCAAAACGAGTCTAGAAAATGAGCATAACTCATCATAGACCAAACCATGTCCAATAGGGTTTTGTTTCTCCTTTCTGATACACCATTCTGCTGAGGTGTACCTAGGGCTGAAAGTTGAGACATGATTCCATGTTCTATCATATAGTTTTAGAATTCTAAGTCCACATACTCTTCACCACAATCAGATCGTAGTGTTTTTATCTTTTTACCTAACAAGTTTTCAACTTCAGTCTTATATTTCTTGAATTTTTCAAGAGCTTCAGACTTATGTTGCATTAGGTATAGATACCCAAATCTAGAATAATCATCTATGAAAAAGATGAAATATTCCTACCCACTTCGTGCTCTTACACTCATCGGACCACAGAGGTTTGAATGTATAAGCTCCAAGGTTTCCTTGGCTCTATAACATTTTCCAATAAAAGGTTGTTTGGTCATTTTGCCTTCAAGACAAGATTCACATACTAGCAAAGAGTTTTCTTCTAAACCATTTAGAAGTCCACTTTTCACCAACTTCTCAATCCTATTGAGATTGATGTGACCTAACCTTAGATGCCAAAGATGGGCATTTTCTTTAGGAGAAACTCTTGGTCTTTTTATAGTTGTTGCTATTTTGAACATTTCAGTATTAAGTAAGGATTTTATGACTAAAAGTCTTAGTACATACAAGTTATTTTTCATTGAACCAAAACCTATCTCCATACCAATCTTAAAAATAAACACTCTATTCTCAGAAAAGGAGATGGAATAATTTTGTTCAATCAGACCAGAAACTGAAATTAAGTTCCTCTTGATATGAGAAACTACATAAACATTATCCAATAACAGATATCGGTTCTTATCCAAAAATAACTTAAGCCTACCTACAGCAACAAATGAAACAATCTCACCAGTACCGACTCTAAGAGTCAACTCACCAGCTTCCAACTGTTTCTAGAAACTAAATCCTTAATGGGAAGAACACATGTGGTTAGTAGTCCCTGAATCAATTATCCAGGCAGAATCATCATTTTCTACCAAGCACGTCTCCAAGACAAATAAATCACATTTATCGTCTTTGAAGTTCTTCCTTTTCTGAAGAGTAGTGGGTCAACATGAGAACCCATATTATAAACTCTAAGTTTCATTTCAGAGAACAATTCTTGTCGATGAACTTTATCAGAGTCAACAACAATTGTTTCTCTGTTAGTCCCTTCACATTCAATAAGGACTAGAGATTATCTTGGGAAATGACACCACTGGTTTCATTGTCATTAATCCCATTTTGCTTAAAAGGTGAGAAATTATGCTCAAACAATTCTTGCAACGAGTCCATAATCTCATGTGCAATGACCATGTTCTCAACCCTTTTGGCCAATGCATCAAGTATGCTTGCCAAAATATTAAGTCGGGCCTTCGAATTAGCCTTCATCCATACCTCATATGCATTACGAACATTTCGTGGTGCATCAGGGGTTGGGACTTGAGGAAGATCTTCAAACATGACAGTTTCTAGGTCGTTTATGACGAAAAATGTTTTAATAGACTCTTTCCACGTCATGTAATTAAAATCGGCCAAAGTAGAAAAGGCAACTAATGGAAAATCATACATTGACATTTTTCAAAAAAAACAAACATATTAATCTACATTAAATTTTAGCATTACTCTTTTAAAAAAATCCAATCAGGTTTAGCAAAATCTAAATGAACCCCATATAACATCTAGTTTTGCAATGACGCTTTAGTGATTTAGGACAAAACCACCGAAGGGTAGTCAATTTATCCCTTCACTGAATTGAGACGCTCTCATAATCATTACACAAGAATAACTCTTATTCCTATAACGATCAACCATCATTGATTTGGTCAAAAAATCATTAACTTGCTTAAAAATTTCCGGTAAGTGTGACCCTTCATTTTAAATCCTAAAGTTTCGCCCTAAACAGCCAACTGAAGGGAAAAACCGATTGGGGCAAAAACTAAAGTGACCCAATCCATTTCTGGAGTTCGCCTTGATATTGACCAACTGCACACACCATCCGAAGGGGGACACTCCTAAGGTGCCTCGAGGCCGTGCAAGAAGGTCTCACGGTGCAAACCAATGAAAGAGACTGCAAGATATGTTGACACACACATACTTCTCCCACTTACTATAAATACTCTCTCCATTCACCTTGTTATTGACCCATGCAAACACCATCCGAAAGGAGATGCTCCCAGGGCGCCACGAGGCCAAGCATGAATCTCACGGTGTGAATATTAAGGGAGAAACGTGAATGGAATTGACATATCATATATATCGTTTCCTCCCACTGAGTATTTTAACAACCTATGGTTTAATTTACTTAGAAAAATACGGCTAATTATTTTTACTAAGTGACTGTTTAAATTTGTCCAAAAGTAACACTTACTTTGGAATGTTAAACAACTTTGCTTAACATTCATTAAACACTTTAACAAATATCAATCAACAATTGCATGCTTGTAGCAAATCTATCTAATTCACCTTTCCAGGTAGGTTTTCAGGTAGGGTTGTTCTATTTCCATCAACTTAAATACCCCAGCTTAGCTAGAACCCGACTTAGACAAAAAGTCCCTTATTGATAGATTTTTGACAAATTTAATCTTTTATTTTAATCAATTTAATCCTATTAAACCGATTTAAAAGATTAAACTCAGGTCTATCTCAATCAAATTTTAAAACTCTTTTAATAAATTATTTTACCTAAGTTTGCATGCAACTCTTTCTTATTGATTTTAATTCTAATTTCATTAATTATAACTCTTATAAAGAATGAAACAATCAAAATCAACCACATTGCTAAGCTAGACATCCACAAGGTATTTATAACTTTTATAAATAAACCTAAGTGTCATACTTCATACAATGTTCATTCATTACTAATATATAACTCTTATATAATAAGTAATGAACTAAGCATACATGCTTACATACACCCTTATACTATAACACTTATAATAAAAAGATGATGCATGGATATGCTTAATGCATGCATATATTATAACTCTTATATTATATGATGCATAAGCATGCTTTAATGTAATTTAATCATGCAAACTACTATATTATAACACTTATAATATAAATATGATACATGAATAAAATGTATAACCTAAGGTGGGTTTTAAAACTATATGGCATATAATCAAACATATATCACATGTACATTAAATAAAAACTGATGGACCGGGATAATTAGCCTCAAACTGGAAAAATAAAGGTAACTATTACAAAAAGATCTAGTCAATCAGTTCAAATAGGCGAACTGGGTCTTGAACCGCCCGGGTGAAACCTCGTCACTTGATCATGTAGCATCTCCTTCAGATTGTCGACTAATGCTTATCGAGTATAAACGATTGTGTAGCATGGATCAAGTGCCTTTGGACTATGTGATGAGCATGAAGGACACGCGATCGTGCAACACACATCGAGTAACGCATGCTATGCGATCGAGCAGACAACGACTATGCAATGAGCATGATTGTCTAAACGATTGAGGAGCAAGCATTAAGTATCATATACCGAGTGATCAAGTAGCCAGTGACTATGTGATGAGCATGCTGGCCTACCCGATAGTATAGTGCGCGCCATGCGTCGTGTATCATATACTTAGCGATCGCTTACCCGAGCGTCTACGCAATCGAGTAGCCAACACAGCACGATCGAGTAAACTCTTCACTCGATCGCGTAGCATTAGCTATGCGATTGTTTAGCAAATACTACACGATCGAGTAGAAATTTCTACACGATCGCATAGCCAAATCTAATCGATCGTTTAGCCTTAATGGTGACATAAATTTTTAATCTAAGCTGCAAGTCAACACATGGATGATTGCGATGATATGCGATACTATTTTTAGATATGCGTTATTAATGAATGTTCTTGTAGTATGCTGTGCGTTGTCACAAGTTTCCTTATGTTGAAACCAAGTATAATTTCACCGCAAGTTTCTCGATGTGATCCGAGGTCGAACACAAGGATTTTTTTAGGTTAATTGCGTCATATTTGTGATATATACGACCAGGGGTTTTTCAATTTAATAAAAGTGTGGTTTGTACATGCGGTAAAGTAAATTATGCAGTAATGTAAAGATAAGCGAAAAAAATGTAGTAATAAAGTAAGTTGGGATGAAAGTAAAGTGCGATAAAATAAACCTAAGCTATGATGATACAAGATACAGGTTACATGATACAAGACACCGAGGTTGAGACTGACTGTGAAGAATATACAAAGATCGTGTTATGTGGTGGCAAGGCTTATGTGCGAAACAGAAAGAGAACGGGTAATTAATATAAACAGCGCAAGTTTCTTAATTGCGTTAAAGATATAAGTACGGTTCCACTTTCCCTTGGTGTACACCTCTCGGTGATCGGCCGCTTCCCGCATCTCTGTGGTGAAACAGGGACGAACGTAATGAACGCAAGGTTGCTTCCATCTCTGGAAGTACTTCTTGCTTTAGTTAACGCATTCTTCTAACATTCTCTTGACAGATCAGAATGGCATATTCACTTTTGCTCTCACAGGTGAGGATGTCGTCTAGCATGCTTTAGCTAAACATCTTTATTTATTTAGCACAGATTAAGTTACTTGTTTAATTCATATTAATCACCAAGGGATTAAGAAAACATCGTGGAGAAAGTGATTAATGGAGGAATGGAAATAGACAGAAATGTGGAAATGAGAATGATCATGACAATTACCTATAAAATCAAGCGTTTGATACATGGTTGTGAATGATTTAGACTAGGAAGATGAAATACAATGGATGAATAAGAGTTAGAAAGAGATACAGAAGAGTGCCAATGTCTTGACACCGTTATGGATTGAGAGATTGCTTGCCGGTGTAGATGGAGTGAATGGAAAGATGAGCTTCCCTCTTAGGCTTGCTCAACCGGTAGAGTTGATCTCGGTACAGAGCTTCACGGCGAGGATTTAGAATGATTCTCCTTGAGACTCACGTCTCGGCCTTGACTCTTTTCTTCCCAGATCTTCTCCGATCAGCACTCAGATCAGTCTTTCTCTCGATAGCCTCGTATCAATTATCCCTCGTATCAAGTATATCCTTCAGTGAATTCTTTGAGGGTATTTATAAGTGAAAGCTTTGACTCTCTGACTTGTGGTCCCCACATTATTGTTATGGAATTTCGAGAATGGTGGAATAAAGATTCCTTTTGTTATGTAATCAGTCCATCGAAAATGCACAACGGTTAGTTGTACACGTGTCAAAATCTCCGTGATTACGTTGCTCATTTGCATCTTCGATCGTGTGCCCGCATGCAGTTGTTTTTATTACCGCATGCGGTTGAAGTTTAGCTCTGGATCGATTGTCACATGTGCCATCATTGCATTGATTGTCTATTCATTCCTGAATGATGGGCGCAATGCGACGTAGATGCGTTGATCTTTCTCTCTTGAGCCATGAGCGCATATGGTGACTAGATTTTCTGCAAAACAGGCTTGAAATTTTCCTTTCTACCATCGCAATGGTGTTAGTGGGTGTATTGACGAAAATTTATAATTATTATATTTCTTAGCCAATTTTCATACAATTGACTCAACTTTACTCTCTTTTAACCGCAATATCTAAATACAGCAGTATAAATAACTTGTATTTTTACAAGTTTTCATACCCCCAAATTTAGATATATGCTTGTCCTCAAGCATATCTTCGACTAAGGCAATAAAGATCAATTTATATCCTATATTTTTGCGTCGATTGGTTGCTCTGAATGCTCCACTTAAGCACATTACTTGAGAACGTAGTTTCCTTCTATCCTTGCTAAGTCGAATCAAAGCCCTACTTTATTCTTCTATACTACAAATTTCTGCTAAAAATGCTTTTCTAATTTTTAAAAAGAATGTTTACCTAACTTGATGCGTTCGTATGCGGTGGTCAAATTTTTGCATCATTTATTAGAGACCGTTGATCGTGGTTACACTCTTCATTTTGGCTTGTTCCCATGGGTGTCATGCGAACATCCAACTTCGGTTGTGTGCCAATTTTAACTTTAACTCATGAATTTCAGAGGAGTTGTCTCTTGCATTCTTTTAGTTTTCATATTGCATTGTTCTTGGAAACCCACCTTCGTTTTGGCTTGCTTCCACGGGTGTCATGCGAACATCCAACTATGAGCAGGTTCCTTTCACAACTTGCTCATATCAGATTGGGAATGTTTTTGAAGTTTTCCCTTGCACTGACATTGGAGTTGATATGAAAACGTTTTTTTTTTTTTTTGTGGAAATGAAAAATGAACGCATTTTCTTAAAGACTACATAATCTTGATCCCATCTGCTCAGACCTTTCCCACCAAAAATTTAGAGATGCACAAGGTCCTCATTGTGTTGTTTGGATAGAATAGACAAACACTTAGAAAAAAATTTCAAAAAGAAGGTTTGAGCAGAATTTTGAAGGGCAAAAGGTAAAGTATTTCGAAGCTACGAATTAATTAAGTGTTAGTTAGAAAGTACAAAGTGTGGGAAATGTTTCTAAGTGTAAACATATTATACATCATGGCAACGCAATGAATAACGCAAAAATAAAAAGATTAAAAATATTGCAAATATTGACAAAGGATGATAAAGAAAAGGCACAGGCAAAAAAGAATTGCTACTTAGTTGTATTGAATATTAACTAAGTATACAAATAATTAAAAATTAATGCAATACAAAAATTATTGCCTGTACAAAGAATCAAAGAATTTCGTTAACTTATGAAAAATAATGAATTGAATAAAAATATAGAATGGCCGCATAAAAATGTAAAGATTATTGTTAAGGAGCAGGAGGGTCTGGAGGAGGGTTCTGATGCAGTACTGAAGGAGCTTCTTCAAAATTCAAGTGTTGCCTGAGATGCGGAGGCACCATGAGACCATGGAGATATGCGGTGAGAAAATTAAAGTACTCATGGTTGTGCTCCGCAATCTGTCGTTGGTGCCGATGGACCTTATAAATGTTGCATTGAATATTGATCAACGCCTTCCTTAACGTAGCAGCACTGCGTTGTATATCATTGACTTGCTCCATTACCATATCAAATCTCTGGTTGAAGAAGGCTTATTGCTGAGTGAAGAGTTGTTGTTGGGTGAAGAGAGATCGCATTTCTGCTAACTCAGCAATTAAGGAGGTGACAGTGGGTAGTGCCTGCGATGTCTCGCCAGTAACGTTTTGGGGTTGGGCAGAGGTGCCTTCACCCAAATCGTGTAGGTCATCAATATGCGGCAGTGGAATGGAAGGTTACGATGATGCTGCTGAAGGTGAGGATAGGGCTACTGGATATACGGTTGGAGAATTTGAGGCAAGAAGAAGGTTGGTAAAGTGCTCAGGAAGGGAAGAAGAAGAAAGTTGTGCAGGAGGGCTTGGAGGGCTTGGAAGGCGGATTACTAAGGGTAAAGGGTTCAAAGGTTCTGTCTCTTGCGATGGTAATTCTTGGACCTTTTCTTTTCTCTTATCATCTTTGCGCTGTCTCTTTGGCCTGGGTTCTTGCGGCGTATTGAGATCGATTGCGGGCCTCTTTAAAGGTAGCTCTGGGAAATGCGGGGAGTCTTTGAGGAGACACCTCAGGATTTTGATATTGATGAGGTCGTGGACTTCTTGCATGGGCTCTTCCTCAATGCCTACACCCATTGACAGGCACAAACTTGAGATAGTCCATGGAAAGAAGTATTGTCCTCTAATGTGCCCCACAAAGCCTCAAATTTGACTTGCGATCAATCGGCCTACATCGATTGGAATGTCGCGTGCAATGCAATATGTGACCATAACTCGATCCCTTGAAATTGTCTTATCATGGGAAGTTGGGATCAGCCATTTTTTAACCAAATAAACCCAAAGCCTTGCCTTCGGAAGTAGAGTCTTGGACGCCAGGGTCTTGATGTCTTTTAAAGAAACCAACCATTTAGTGCCCGATTGCGTTAATACTCGCAGCGCATCTTCCAACTCTTCTTCCGTGGGATCATCAATGATTTTGTTGTCCGGTGCATCTGGGTTATCCTTCATTTGGTATAGTTCATTGATGTCCCTTGCGCTGAAAGACACCACTTGCTCTTTTATGGTCACCACATCCTTGGTGCCATGTAGCCGTCCATGGTAGAAGTCGCGCACTACCTTTGGAACAACAGTGGCTGGGCACTGGAAAAATGTGTCCCAACCATGCTCCACGATCACGCTCGTGCTTAGATCTGGTAGTGGCGTTGGTGTAGTGAAAAAGCCTATCTTCATTAATAAGTCGTCGTTCTCTTTCTTTCTTGATGGACGCACCTTTGCCAATGTGGGCTTGTTGCTTTTTTTGACCGCTTTGCCCTTTTCCTTGGCCAACGCAAGGTGGGATTGTTGTCTTTATTTTCTTTCCCGTTCCTTGCGTTGTTCCTCCTTCTCTTGTTCGGCAAGTTCCTTGCCCTTCTTCTTAATTAAACGTTGCCTATTAGCTTCGCGCTTTCTTTCCTTCTCTTCTCTCATTCTTCTTTCTTCTTCTACCTTCTTTTTCTTTTCTTCTTCTGCCTCTTCTCTCACTTCTCTTTCAAACTCTTCCACAAACTGCTCAGAGGCCAACAAAAGGCGTTGTTCCTCTTTGATCCGCCTTATTTCTTCAAACCTCGAGATCTCGTTATTGCGGCGAACCTCCTCATCATGCAGTCTTCTTCTTTTATCACCTTCTGCGGTGATGAGTTTTGCCCACTCCATTTTCTCTCGTCTCTCTTCCTCTTCCTTTCTCCTCCTTTCCTTTTCTTCTAATGCGATGATGGGATGGCTCACCTTCTCCAACCTTCTTTCCTTCTTCTTCTTTTTCTTCTTTTTCTCCTCTTCCACCTCTTGTTGCTTCTCTGCCGTGACTTCTTGTAACGCGACTCTGATGGGTCCGTCATAGGATTCTACTTGCGTAGTTTTCTCAGGAGTCTCTAAAGCGAGAGTGCTTCTTCTTATCTCCTCTTCCTCCACTTCCTCCGTCACTTCCACTTCCTCTACCATCGCCACTTCCTCAGTCACCGCCACCATCACCTCCTCTGCAGACAGTGGTTGGTTTACAACCTCTGCCTCGGGCAGACTTCCTCTTTCCTCCAAGTTACTCAGAATGTTTCCAAATACTTCATTTTCATCTCGTCTCTTCTTCTCGCTTTCAGTGGAAACTGCTGGAGTTGGGAGCGGTGTGCTTTCAGTGCTTTGCCCCCTTTTGAACTAAAGTGGTCTGACGGCTAAAGGGTTTCTCTAGGGTCTACCGGTGATTCTGGGGATAGTGTGTGGTTGGGCAGCAAGACGACGACTGGCAGCAAGGAATGCTGCCTTTCGTATGGAGATTTGGTCAGTGGAAGGGGTTGAGGGTGAAGCAGAAGGTTGGGAAACTTGGTCGGCCATGGGTGCTTAGTTGAAAGAAAGCTGGAAAATGTTAGGGTTTCAGGAAAGAAGAAAGCTCTGTATGCAAGGGGCGCTAGGGTTTTTAAGTTGCAAAAAGAGGTAAACTGTTCACAGACGGGGGAAGTGGCTATTTATAGGTTGGGCCTTAGTGGTCCCAACACGATTTTCGCAGCGGCAGGCCTCGAGACACTCAAAAGGCCAGTCATCTGAACTTCCCTCATTTATAAGGTTTCAGAGTAAACGTCCTTTCATTTACAGAGTCATCATTTCTTTGGAATATGGAACGATTGGACTTCTCAATTTTTGCAAAAAGAATTATCTTTAATATTTTATTCGAATGGACGCAAGGGAAAAGATTAACTCAATGTGTTCACCAACGCAAATGCATCTTCGCAGAGGATGGGCAACAACGCATACATCCCCATAACACACCCCTTAACTAAACACATTTTTGGATGATCGGGCGCACGGTATTGCTACCAGCACAACACTACCTCGACATAGTGCATTTTGCTAAGGACGGGTGAAGGACACACACGTGTGCAACACACCCCTCAACTCAACGCATTTGAGTTAGATGAACGCAAGGCGCATCTTGTTGGTTCAAGATACGTCCATTATTGCCATGCATATTGAATGTGTTTTATTTTATTAAATTTTTTTTTCATCAATGCAAGGTTCTATTACTTGCGGTAATAAATTTTTTTCTCATTACTCAATCATTCACCAATTAAAGAATAATACATTAATTACAGAAAAATTAAAGGAATTAAAGAAAACATAGAAATAAATGCAAGGACAATAAATGAAGAATAAATTCATAAAGTCATGAAACAAATTAAAGGAAGTAGTAAAGACAAAGTTCAAAAATTCATAAAGACAAAAATTAAAGAAAGCATTTAAACATAGATGTGAGATATGGATCGGAAGATGACTTTCTTTGAATGAGTGCAATCCACACATCTGCAGGCGGTCCAGCTTGCCTGCCCAATGTCCTAGGGACATTACTCCTTTCCATGTGATCCTGGGGCTTCGGAGTTGCTGGGCAACGTACCAGGTGTTCTGTTTCTAAGCTCAGAAGCCAGCTGGCTCACTTGAATCTCTAAGTTTCGAATTGAAAATGCCTGCGTCTGCATCATTGCGTCATTTTTGTCCATATACTGTTTTAACAGGGCCTCCAATGAACTTCTAGAGGTGTTTGGAGATGAGGGTTGCTGATTATGCGATTGCCTTGGTTGCCCCTGATTCAAGTTATGGTAAAAAGGAGGAGGGTTCCCTCTACTACCACTTTGATGGTTGCTAGGCCTCCCTTGGTTAGGATTCCCTCCCCAACTGAAGTTAGGATGGTTCCTCCAACCCGGATTGTAGGTGTTGCTGAAGGGGTTGTTTTGGATGGCATATACTTACTGGATATTCGATGGGCACATTTCTGCTACATGAGCCCCTCCACAATTAACACAAATTATTACGGACATTTGAGCCGGTGTAGTGGGTTGCGCTGATTGTTGGGGGATGGCTCCTTGATTAATGGCCACCGATTGAAGGATTGAGGTCATTGCGGCCAAAGTGATCATTGTCTCCGCAGAGACAATGGCAGTGTCATTCTTTCTTCTCAGAGCCTCTGCCTCCATAACCATCATCAATCCAGTCATCCATGTTCCGCGATATGCGATCAAGGATGACCTTGGCCTCGGTATACGTCTTGTCCATAAAACCTCCTGCTGCGGAGGTGTCAGCAACAGCTTGCATCGATCTGTTCAGGCCATTGTAAAATGTCTCCATCAGGACG
The DNA here is from genome assembly GCF_027475165.1 of Benincasa hispida. Taxonomy (NCBI): domain Eukaryota; kingdom Viridiplantae; phylum Streptophyta; class Magnoliopsida; order Cucurbitales; family Cucurbitaceae; genus Benincasa; species Benincasa hispida. The sequence continues at coordinate 28,061,727 of NC_143481.1, read as the reverse complement.
CAATTGGGTATCCTGATATGCGGGCAGTTTTTCACCAAACTTCGAAATCACACCCAGGCGGTGCTTAGGGTCTCATTGTCCATTTGCTCAAAGTTCAGCACATCCTTTCGTCACCTTGCGTTGACGACCGGCAAGAAGAACTTCTTCATGAATCGCTCCACCAAATGATCCCATGATGTAATCTTGTTCTGCTCCAGTGAGTGAGCCCACCTCTTGGCTTCGTCCCTCAAGGTGTAAGGGAATAAATACAGTCTAATACCCTCAGGGGTAACACCAGGTAATGAGAAGTTACCGCACATTTTGACAAAATTGGTCAGGTGAGCATGCGGGTCTTCACCTTGCAGACCCCTAAATTGCCTTGCATTCTGGATCATTTGGAGCATGACCGGTTTTATTTCGAACCTTGTGTTCTCCTCTACTGTAGGCCTAGAAATCCTAGGCGAAAAATTGTACAGGTTGGGTGCCGCGTAGTTCCTCATTGGAATGTTACGATCAACGACAAGGAAGACTAGGTCTTGCGCTGGCAGTACCACCCCTTGATTTCCTACAGAAGCTGCGTTGTCCATATTATCTGCCATATCAGCTGCTCTTTTTTGCCTTGCTCGATTCTAGCGTGCCCATGCACGTAAGGTACGCTCGATCTCTGGGTCAACTATAAATTCTGGTTCGGTACCAGAGCTCATAATCCATCAGACTGCTCTTCGCATTGAACAGCCAGTACAAAGAGATCTGTCCTGCAAAATACCACAAACAACTCAAACAATAACTGTTAACCAATCCCTGACAACGACACCATAAACTTGGTGACATAAATTTTTAATCTAAGCTACAAGTCAACACATGGATGATTGCGATGATATACGATACTACTTCTAGATATGCGTTATTAATGAATGTTCTTGTAGTATGTTGTGCATTGTCACAAGTTTCCTTGTGTTGAAACCAAGTATAATTTCACCGCAAGTTTCTCGGTGTGATCCAAGGTCAAACACAGGGATTGTTTTAGGTTAATTGCGTTATATTTGTGATATATACGACCAGGGGTTTTTCAATTTAATAAAAGTGTGGTTTGTACTGCGGTCAAGTAAATTGTGCAGTAATGTAAAGATAAGTGATAAAAATGAGGTAATAAAATAAGTTGGGATGAAAGTAAAGTGCGATAAAATAAACCTAAGCTATGATGATACAAGATACAGGTTACATGATACAAGACACCGAGGTTGAGACTGCCTGTGATGAATATACAAAGATCGTGTTATGTGGTTGCAAGGCTTATGTGCAAAACAGAAAGAGAACGGGTAATTAATATAAACAGTGCAAGTTTCTTAATTGTGTTAAAGATATAAGTACGGTTCCGTTTTCCCTTGGCGTACACCTCTCGGTGATCAGCCACGTTTCCCGCATCTCTGTGGTGAAACAGGGACGAACGTAATGAACGCAAGGTTGCTTCCGTCTCTGAAAGAACTTCTTGCTTTAGTTAACGCATTCTTCTAACCTTCTCTCGACAGATCAGAATGGCATCTTCACTTCTGCTCTCACAAGTGAGGATGTCGTCTAGCTTGCTTTAGCTAAACATCTTTATTTATTTAGCACAGATTAAGTTACTTGTTTAATTCATATTAATCACCAAAGGATTAAGAAAACGTCGTGGAGAAAGCGATTAATGGAGGAACGGAAATAGACAGAAATGTGGAAATGAGAATGATCATGACAAATAACTATAAAATCAAGCGTTTGATACATGGTTGTGAATGATTTAGACTAGGAAGATGAAATACAATGGATGAATAAGAGTTAGAAATAGATACATAAGAGTGCCAATGTCTTGACACCTTTCTGGATGGATAGATTGCTTGCCGACGTAGATGGAGTGAATGGAAGGATGAGCTTCCCTCTCAGGCCTGCTCAACCAGTAGAGTTGATCTCGGTACAGAGCTTCACGACGGGGATTTGGAATGATTCGCCCTGAGACTCACCTCTCGGCCTTGTCTCTTTTCTTTTCGGATCTTCTCCGATCAACACTTAGATCAGCCTCTCTTTCGATAGCCTCGTATCAATTATCCCCCGTATCAAGTATATCCTTTAGTGAATTCTTTGAGGGTATTTATAGGTGAAAGCTTTGACTCTCTGACTTGTAGTCCCCACTTTATTGTTATGGAATTCCGAGAATGGTGGAATAAATATTTCTTCTGTTATGCAATCAGTCCGTCGAAAATGCACAACGATTAGTTGTACATGTGTCAAAATCCTTCGTGATTGCGTTGCTCATTTGCATCTTCGATCGTGTGCCCGCATGCAGTGTTGTTTTTATTACCGCATGCGGTTGAAGTTCAGCTCTGGATCGATTGTCACATGTGTCGTCATTGCGTTGATTGTCTATTCATTCCTGAATGATGGGCACAATGCGACGTAGATGCGTTAATCTTTCTCTCTTGAGCCATGAGCGCATACGGTGGCTAGATTTCTTGCAAAACAAACTTGAAATATTCTTTTCTACCATCGTAATGGTGTTAGTGGGTGTATTGACGACACTTTATAATTATTGTATTTCTTAGCCAATTATCATACAATTGACGCAACTTTACTCTCTTTTAACCGCAATATCTAAATACAACAGTATAAATAACTTGTATTTCTACAAGTTATCACACCCCCAAATTTAGATATATGCTTGTCCTCAAGTATATCTTCGACTAAGGCAATAAAGCTCAATTCCTATCCTATATTTTTCCGTCGATTGGTGGCTCTGAATGCTCCACTTAGGCACATTACTTGACAACGCAGTTTCTTTCTATCCTTGCTAAGTCGAATCAAAGCCCTACTTTATTCTTCTATACTACAAATTTCTGCTAAAAAATGCTTTTCTAATTTTTAAAAAGAATGTTTACCTCTTCTTTGTCAAAACAACTTGATGCGTCCGTATGCGGTGGTCAAATTTTTGCGTCATTTATTAGAGACCGTTGATCATGGTTACACTTTTCGTTTTTGCTTGTTCCCACGGGTATCATGCGAACAACCAACTTCGATTGTGTGCCAATTTCAACTTTAACTCATGAGTTTTAGAGGAGTTGTCTCTTGCATTCTTTTATTTTTTTCCTTTTCTTTTTCTTATTGTGTTGTTCTTGGAAACCCACCTTCATTGGAGTTGATATAAATTTTTTTTTTTTTTTTTTTTGTGGAAATGAAAAATGAATGCATTTTCTTAAAGACCGCATAATCTTGATCTCATCTGCTCAAACCTTCCCCACCCCCAAATTTAGAGATGCACAAGGTTCTCATTGTGTTGTTTGGACAGAATAGACAAACACTTAGAAAACAATTTCAAAAATAAGGTTTGAGCAAAATTTTGAAGGGCAAAAGGTAAAGTATTGCGAAGCTACGAATTTACTAAGTGTTAGTTAGAAAGTACAAAGTGTGGAAATGTTTCTAAGTGTAAATATATTATACATCATGGCAGCACAATGAAGAATGCAAAAATAAAAAGATTAAGAATATCGCAAATATTGTCAAAGGATGATAAAGAAAAAGACACAGGCAAAAAAGAAGAAAATTGCTACTTAGTTGTATTGAATATTAACTAAGTATACAAATAATTAAAAATTAACGCCATACAAAAATTGTTTCCTATACAAAGAATCAAAGAATTTTGTTAACTTATGAAAAATAATGAATTGAATAAAAATATAGAATGGCCGTATAAAAATGTAAAGATTATTGTTGAGGAGCAGGAGGGTCTGGAGGAGGGTTCTGATGCAGTACTGAAGGAGCTTCTTTAAAATTCAAGTGTTGATTGAAATGCGGAGGCACCATGGGACCATGAAGATATGCGATGAGAAAATTAAAGTACTCATGGTTGCACTCCGCAATTTGTCGTTGGTGCCAATGGACCTTATAAATGTTGTGTTGAATATTAACCAACGCCTCCCTTGACGTAGCAGCACTGTGTTGTAAATTGTCGACTTACTCCATTACCACATCAAATCTCTAGTTGAAGAAGGCTTGTTGCTGAGTGAAGAGTTGTTGTTGTTGGGAGAAGAGGGACCACATTTCTGCTAACTCAGTAGCTAAGGAGGTGACAGTGGGTGGTGCCTGCGATGTCTCGCCAGCAACGTTTTGGGGCAGAGGTGCCTTCACCCAAATCGTGTGGGTCATCAATATGCGGCGGTGAAATGGAAGGTTGCGGTGATGCTGCTGAAGGTGAGGATGGGGCTGCTGGATATGCAGTTGGAGAATTTGGGGCAAGAAGAAGGTTGGTAAAGTGCTCAGGAAGGGAAGAAGAAGAAGGTTATGCGGGAAGGCTTGGAGGGCGGATTACTAAGGGTAAAGGGTTCAAAGGTTCTGTCTCTTGCGATGGTAATTCCTGAACCTTTTCTTTTCCCTTATCATCTTTGTGCTGTCTCTTTGGTCTGGGTTCTTGCGGCACATTGAGATCGATTGCCGGGCCTCTTTAAAGGTAGCTCTGGGCAATGCAGGGAGTCTTTGAGGAGCAACCTCAGGATTTTGATATTGATGAGGCCATGGAATTCTTGCATGGGCTCTTCCTCAATGCCTACACCCATTGATAGGCAAAAACTTGAGATAGTCCATGGAAAAAAGTATTGTCCTCTTGTGTGCCCCACAAAGCCTCGAATTTGACTTGCGATCAACCAGCCTACATCGATTGGAATGCCACACGTAATGCAATATGTGGCCATAAATCGATCCCTTGAAATTGTCTTGTCATGGGAAGTTGGGATCACCCGCTTTTTAACCAAATAAACCTAAAGCCTTGCCTCTGGAAGTAGAGTCTTGAACGCCAGGGTCTTGATGTCTTTTAAAGAAACTGACCACTTAGTGTCCGGTTGCGTTAATACTCGCAGTGCATCTTCCAACTCTTCTTCCGTGGGATCATCAATGATTTTGTTGCCCAGTGCATCCGGGTTATGTTCATTTGGTATAGTTCATGGATGTCCCTTGCGCTGAAAGACACCACTCGCCCTTTTATGGTCACCACATCCTTGGTGCCATGTAGCCGTCCATGGTAGAAGTCACGCACTACCTTTGAAACAACAATGGCTGGGCACTGGCAAAATGTGTCCCAACCATGTTTCACGATCACGCTCGTGATCAGATCTGGTGATAATACCTTTGAAGAACCTTTTCTTCACGTATTTCCCTCAATCAATCTCCAACGAGTCTAAACAGCACGAACAAAACGATCAACTGAAAGATCATCGATCACCAGTGAGTTAAACTCGATCCTTGATGCTCGAACAGAACAAGACACCACCACAAGGTTACCTTGGTATTCTCGATGTGAGAATCCAGAAGTTCTGGGCTCTATATGATTTTGGATAACTGGAAAGTCAGGAGTATTTTGTACTCTTATAGTCTCTGACCGAACTCCCATTGCTGGAAAGGCTCGGTTTCAAAACCGTACGTGGAGCTTCCGCCTCATACAGCTTCTCTAGGAATGGAAGGATGGATGAAGATGACGATCGAGTATGCGATGAACAATCGTATAGACTTGATACTCGATCGCATAGAGGAAGAAGTCTATTGTATAGACTTGATACTCGATCATGTAGTCTCTCAAGCTATCGTCTAGAATACTCGGTGTTATCGCATAGTCACTCGATGAGTAATACGATAACGATTTTTGTGAGATGATTTAATTGAATGATTTGAAAAATAATTTTTCCTTTTATGTCACAGTTACCCTAAAATCGTGTATAACCCACCCATCAAGGTCGGTTATTGAGAAAAATAAATATTAATTCTCATATAATTAATAAATTATAAATAAATACAATAACTAACTTATCATAGTATATTTATAACCTATAGTTTTAATATTGCATCATATGTAACATATAATTCTTTTTCTATATTATGGTATTTAATATAAATCATATTTATATTAATTTCTCCAATCAAATAATGTATCAAATACATCATATTTATTATATCATATATAATTGAATCAATATAATTATATCATACATAATCAAATTCCCTCTTGCTAATTTGAACACTTCAAACTAACCCAAAATCTTATTCTCAACTTGAATCCATTGAGCTACTAAGGCGACCTTATGGACCTGTAGCTTGAAGTTCCAACGGTATGTGAATAACTGACTAAACTCTTTAATCACTATATCCACCATTCGTTAACTGTTGGACACTCCACTAAAGATCGACAGTTGCACTCTTCACACTACAGATATTTTTCTGTGTTCATTGGATATAACAAATCAACAGTACGATGACCTTTCACAAATCGCTCGTAAGTATAGTTGGGACAATTTATCGTTTTTCATCTATAGTTACATCTAACTTCTTAAGTACCACTGATTTCTCTAATGAACAATAAGTCATAGTCCCACTATGATTGAGTCATCTCTTCCCAAGAGAGGATGTGACCACTATGTTCAAGACCCGAGATCAGCCTTTAAGGGAGCAATTTATCTACTTACCCCGCATCGGGGAAGGAGTGAATTTCGTCTTGTGTAGCTGAGTTCCTAGCTCTCTAATTAGACGGATCTCCAAAATGGTAGGCTTGTTGAGTTGGCAATCTAGCCACTCTCACCCATACAAATCAAAGGACTGCCTTCATGAGCAGGACTTCCCAACTCACTCAGGATTCAGATCATGTCACCTATTGTCATCCTAGTGAAATGTAAGTCTCTATAATCAATGGTGTTATACAAAGAGACTAATAATTTTGTGGTCCGAACTTATACAAACTCTTTATATAGGATACCACCCCCTCTCCCGCCGCCGCCGCAGCATGTCTCCACATGAATGATCAGGATTAGATCATTTATAGCACTTTACAATACTTGTAACATCTATAAAGTGGACTGTATCTATAGTGTCACAAGGATAAAGTATCCCTTCTTTATCCATATACTATAGACTATTTAGGTTATTATTTAAACAAGATCCACTTGTATGTCGCTACATACTTGTTTAATTTACATAAAAGAATCTCGGACCTTAGTTTATTGGATTGAGTAAATACTTACAAAATAACACTTATTTCATTAATAACAATATGTTTCCAGAGTTTACAAACTACAAGATTACAAGGAGATTTAGGGCACCATTCCCAACAAAAATATCCAGCTTTATCCATCTACTACAGACCATTTAGGTTATCACTTAAACATGATCCACTTATATATCTCTACATACATGTTTAAGCTAGAGAAGATAACCTTGAATGTTAGTTTATTGGTTTTGTGGGTTAATGCTACTAAATGTTAGTTTAGTTTAAGCTATAGAAGATAACCTTGGATGTTAGTTTATCTTTCATCTCAAATTATTTCTTATGATATTCTATTTCCTTTGAAAGCTCTTTAAGAGTTCCAACTATATTTAAATCATCAACATATATAGTTATAATAGCAAATTCTGAGTGTGATTTCTTTATAAAAATACACAGATATATTGGATTGTTTTGATATCCCTCTTTCAACAAATATCTACTCAGGCGATTGTACCACATTTGCCCTGATTGTTTCAATCATATAATAATCTCTGTAACTTTATTGAGTACAATTCCCAGAATTTGATTTATATGTTTCAGGTACCTTAAATCCATCTGGGATTCTCATATAAATACCATTATCAAGAGATCCATATAAATATGTTGTGACTACATTCATAAGATGCATGTCCAGATTTTCATACACAGTTAGACTAATTAAATATCTTAGTATAATTGCATTCACCACTAGAGAATATGTCTCTTCATAATCAATATCAGGTCTTTGTGAGAAACCTTGTGCAACTAGTCTTTTTTTATATCTTGTGACTTCATTATTTTCATCTTTTCCTCACAAATACCCATCTGTATCCCACAGGTTTGACACCTTCTGGTGTTCGGACTACTGGTCCAAAAATTCGACGTTTTGAAAGTGAGTTTAATTCTATCTCGATTGCTTCTTTTCACTGAAGCCAATCTTTTCTATGTCGACATTCTTCAATAGATTTTGGTTCAGGATCCTCACTTTTAGATTTAATATCAAGAGCAACATTATAAGCAAAAATGTTGTCAATAACTATATTAATTCAGTTCCATCCTTTTCCTTTCATGACATAGTTTATTGAAATCTCATTATTATCTTTAGATATTTCACCTTCCTCACTAGTCATATCAAGCTATGGGTATTAACATTCTTAATCAAATCTTTTTTACTATTAATTATTTTTATTTTTCGAGGATTTTTATCTTTGGAACACACTGGTCTACCATGCTTCTGACGTATTCTAGACTCATTAGTGACAACTTGCTATGTTGGGATATCAATTTTCGATTGAACATTTACAGCTAGTAGTCTCACAATCAGGCAGGCTTATACCATTACGCTCACGAGTAGAATCTTAGTATATGTGACTCAGTTACTTTCTTTGCATCTATAAATGCATTTGGTAACTGATTTTCTATATTTTGCAAATGAATTATCTTCTGAACTTCAAGTTCACATTGATCTATACGAGGATCTAAATGAGACAATAACGATACATTCCATGTAATTTCTTTTTCCAACTTCTTAATTCCTCCCCCTAATGTTAGAAATTTTGTCTCATTAAAATGAAAATCAGTAAATCGTGCAGTAAATTATCACTCGTCAGGGATTTAAGATATTTGATAATTGATGGGAAATCATATTCAATATATATAATCTTAACCTCCATTGAGGATCCATCTTAGTACGTTGTGGTGGAGTAATTGGAATATATACTGCACATCCAAAAATCCTGAGATGGGAAATATTTGGCTCATGGCCATAAGCTAATATTAATGGCAAGTACTTATGACAAGAAAATGAAAATGCATACAAGTGACACTGCATGCAAAATAGCATGTCCCAATATGTATGTAGGGAGCTTAGCTCTCATAAGCAATGGTCTAACAATTAAGTGCAAACGTTTTATGAATGATTTTGCTAAACCATTTTGTGTATGATCATGAGCTGCTGGATGCATCTATTAATACCATAAAATATCTAAGTGGTCCACTTGGTGGGTTAATAGGTCCACATATATCACCATGAATTTGTTCTAAAAATGCAGATGATTCAATCCCTACTTTAGCTGGTGATGGTCCAATTTCAATTTTCCTTGAGAGCAAGCATCACGTGATAATTCATTAGATTGAAGAATCTTCTGGCTCTTCAATGGATGTCCATTTGAATTTTCAATAATTCACCTCATCATTATAGATCTTGGATGACCCAATCGGTCATGCCAAATTGTAAATATGACTAGATTTATGAACTTTAGGTTCATTGTTGCATATGTTTCAATTACTTGTATTTGAGTATAATATAATTCAAAAGATAAAATAGGCAAATCTTCCAATATACGTTTTTCATTTGAGACAGTAGATATGATATATATATGTATATTCCACATTATTCTTACTATCAGTCTCAATATGATAATCATTGCAACGTATATCTTTAAAACTAAGTAGATTTTTCTTTGATTGACTAGAGAACAATATATTGTCAATTGTAACTTTTGTTCCTCTAGGCAAAATAATATTTGTTTTTCCAAAGCCTTCAATCAGGTTTGCAAAACCTGATATCGTATTGACTTTTACTTCCAGCATTGTCAATTTGGAAAAATATTTTCTACTTGTAAGTATTGTATGTGTAGTTGCATCGTCTGCCAGATATAGATCTTCTTTACTTATTTCTTAGTCACCCAACATATGAAAATGATCCAGATTTATTCATTAAAATAAAATACTTGCAATAAGAAAAACAACATTTGAAATATACAAAGGTTAACATCTACTAAGAGGAAAAAAACATGGAGATGAATAAAAAAAACATTATATCTAGATAATTTCAAAGTCAAAGAAAACACTTGATGTTCCATCAATTTTTCGATTTTCTCTTTAGGAGATTCAAAGAAGTTCGCCACATCCAAATCTATCATATGGGATGGGTCAAATATGTCATTATCCATTATCTTGGTATGCAAAATTTGCTTCCACATTTTTTTTTTCTTTCCTGAAGGGAGGCTTGATAGAAATCAACTAAGTGTTTTGACGTACGACAGGTACGCGACCAATGCCCAATCATTCCACATTAAAAGCATTTATTTTCATCCCTCAAGAAGATACGCTTTACTCATATCCAACTTTTTGTTATAATCATTTTGTGTAGTTCTTTTGAAATTTGAATGATTAGAACGACCACCACGAAAATAATAATTATTTCTTCCTCTGCTACGTTCACGACCTCGACCACGATTATTATTAAAATTCACAGCATTTACTTCAGGAAATGTTGTTGTTCCAGTTGGTCGAGATTCATGATTTTTTAATCAATATCTCGTTATTTTGTTCGGCCACGAGATGACATGAAATTAGTTCAGAATATTATTTAAAACATTTCTCTCGATATTGTTGTTGCAGGAGCATATTCGAAACATGAAATGCAGAAAATGTCTTCTTTAACATATCAACATCAGTAATTTTCTCTCCACATAACAATAATTCGAACTGATTTTAAATAATACAGAGTTGTAATGACTTACTGGTCTGAAATCTTATAACCTCACGTGTATCCGCTCATAGCGAGCTTTAGGAAGAATAACTATTTTTTTTTTTAATTATCATACCTCTTTTTCAAAACTTTTCACAAGATACAGAGATCTTTTATTGTACGATACTCCATTTTTAATCTCTCGTGGAGAAAATGATGAAAGAAAATTATAACTTTTGCTTTCTCCTGATTTGATGTCGTATTTTCTTCTTTAATAGTCTTTTCAAATTTATAGCATCCAGGTGAGATTTTGGCATCAAACACACATGATAAATAATTATTGCCTTTAATATCAAGGACGGAAAATTCTAATTTTGTGAGATTTGTCATTGTGCAAAATACCACTATTTATAAACAATTTAACAAGTAGGAGATATAAACATTAAATATGAACATCTAATGAATATCTATTATCATAATACTTATAATAAAAAAGGAATATATGGATTAAACTAAAATGAAATCATGGACCGAAATATCATCATCAAACTCGGGTCACACGTGTGACAAGCACAAATACTCACCCCTATACTCCAAGTTGGATATAGGTTTATTTGTGTTTTAATAAAACTCGATTTATGACAAAAATCAAAACAAAACTCGCCGTTGCCGGGGATCGAACCCGGGTCACCCGCGTGACAGGCGGGAATACTTACCACTATACTACAACGACTGACCTGTCTATAGCACAAAATTAGTTATATTTATTTAATTAGTTATTACTTATCTTACTAGTTTGCAAGGTTTTTTAAAAGGTGCTAATCTTTTATTAATAATAATGGAGGGATGATTTAGCAAAAACATATAAAGTATTAATCATTCATGTGACATTATTATATCACGAGGATCAATCCCCCCACCTCCATTTATACTAAAAAAATTATTCATATGGTTTTCAGATTAGATGATCGAATCTTCGTTATCACTTTTTTTTTTAATAATAATATGTGAGATAGAAGATTAAAAAAAATATTGAAATTGATAGTATAAGTTCATATCAATTGAGTTATGTTCATGTTGATTTCATCATCACTGTGTTGAATTAGATATTATGATAATCAAATGGAATAAAACAAACATTATCAAATTAAAAGCTAATGAAATTGTTGTTTTGAAACATTTTTAAAAGTGAAATAATTATTGAACTGGCCGATTATAAAACCATAGTTTCACAAATATATAAGTATTTGAATATTTATGTCCTTTAGATATGTAAGTCATATCAATACCACTTAATAAAACCCATTTTGGTAATATTTCTTTACTCTCGAGTTTATTAAATTAGGAGGATTTTGTTTCATTTCACGATTTTGCAAAGATTTACTAAAATGAAAATTCTATATTAAATGCAATAGTTTCTCACGTTTATTTTCTAAATCATCCGACGATTTTTGTCAAATTTGTTCTCATTTTTTTTAATCTCCATTCTTTGCAAATCAGCATTTTTTTTTTTTTTTTTTTTTTGCAATTTCTTTATATCCTTCTAAATCACAGAGAACTAAAAATTTAAGTTGATAAATAAAGAGAATTTAATAATTATATCATTCACATATCTCTCGAAGTTCGTCCATTTCTTCATGAAAATGATCATTTAAGTATATTCACTTTTTACAATTTTTTCTTTCACACTAATTTCTCTCAACATATTTTTTTAGTCAATTTTAATCATTTTTTAATAATTTTTCATCACTTTTTGGCGATACATTTTAGTTGTCGTTCACACTCGGTTTCCACGAGTCTTCATTGTCATTCAAAATTATTTTATCAAATGTTTTAATCGTCAATGAGTATATTTTCTTCACGAGATCATCTTATGTTTAAAAAAATGTTTCCTTTTCATTGTTATGTAAATAGACATGTTGAATGAGAAATTTTAGATCAATCACAAGTTGCCACGTCATTTACGAAATTAATGACGAAATTTCAAATCATTAAATTTTGGCTTTGGACTAACCCATGTTGAATTTGACCCAAATGTCAAACTCCTAAATCTGATTAATTGAGCCCAAAAACTAGATATATGGATCAACCAAGCCCAAGCGAACTCTATAAATAGAGAAGCTCTCATATGAGGGGTTAACAATTCTATACGAGAGCTTATAGAGAATTCCGAATGACTAAAGTAGAATGACAAGTAATTCTAGAAGACTCTAAGCTGCTCTTCCAAGACTTCTACCAATCGAGAGAATCAGAGGATCAAGTACTAGAGATCGAACCACATCTCATCAAACCAACCTGAACATCAACACCAACTCAAGTTCAACTTCATGAAAGAGTTTCTCCGGAAGCCTCATACGAACACTAATCCTCCAAGATCAACAAGCCCAAAGGCCGAACATCATCAACAAGCCCAAAGGCCGAACATCATCAACAAGCCCAAAGGCCGATCATCATCAACAAGCCCAAGATAAACAAGCCTAAATGTCATCTTCTAAGAAGATCATCAAGCCCAAAGACCGATCGTGCAAGAAGATCAATAAGCCCAAAGGCCGATCGTGCAAGAAGATCAACAACTTGCAAGAAGATCAACAAGCCCAAAGGCCGATCGTGCAAGAAGATCAACAACGATCATCCAAGAGATCAACAAGTCTAACGGCCGATTATCCAAGAAGATCAACAAGCCCAAAGGCCGATCGTTCAAGAATTATAATTTATTTTGAAAGTATCAAAATATTATGTATTAGAAATTGTACTCACTTTCCACAAAATTAATACAAATACAAAGTTCAAATTCCACGAAATAAATTTCTCCTTGAAATCTCGTACGAACAGATCATTTATATTTAAGTTACATAGTACGTTGTCTTTTCTACGTAATTGAAATTCATTCTAATGATT